>NC_081525.1:39008317-39093317 GCF_030273125.1 Centropristis striata | reverse complement strand
TGTATATAAGCTAGAGTAATGAGTAATAAGCTTCTTTCTTTTCTGTCTTTTGTGACTGCTTATTTCTTTTTTTTTTTTCATTTCTAAATTTTAAATTTACTTGAGTTGTAACAGGGTAGGCGTATGCTTCAGCCTACGCCTTTTCGGTCCAAATGTCTATTATCAATTTTCTGTCTCTGTTACTTTGATCAATGTTTTTTTTTTTTCTGGTTTGTTTTGATGACATGTATTGACCGAAATAAACAGATATGAAACGAAACTAAACCATAAAAGAAAAACACATTTATATCAAATATATAGTAGTAGTAATATAGTCAGAATGTTCTCAGACTCAGAGACAGATGTGAAAAATAATTTCTTCACATAATATCTAATGTTCATTCATCATTTCATGGTCATTTCTAGACCGTACACAGTTGTTCTTGGGGCTCATGCCCTGGCCGCTAATGATGAGCCTACAAGGCAGGTGTTCAGTTCAGTCCGATCCATTCCTCATCCCGACTATGACGGACACGCAAACGACATCATGCTGCTAAAGGTAAGGAAAGTCAACTGTTTACTACACAACATCATACTTTAGGTAGGAGAGCTCTCTTCTTCATTTTTGCATCGACTTTGCACAAAGCACGATTTAACCCTCTGTGTTACGCATTATGATGCCAGAGAGGAAAAAAATGTTTGGAGTGT
This sequence comes from Centropristis striata, assembly GCF_030273125.1. NCBI lineage: Eukaryota > Metazoa > Chordata > Actinopteri > Perciformes > Serranidae > Centropristis > Centropristis striata. The sequence goes on along the minus strand of NC_081525.1, from coordinate 39,092,630 downwards.
TTTTTGTCTTAAAATAGAATAAATAAACATAATCTGAAGAAGTTTTATAAAAAAAAAATTTTGGGGAAGTTTTTGGGGTTTGTTGCCCGTAGGCAACATTGTACCATAACGGTGCACAAATGAAAAAGAAAGTTTTTAATATTAATTTTAACATAATTTATTTAATAAACATGTGCAAAAGATTCAGTAGCTTCAACAGGGTACAATACATAACATTTTAAATTTAAAAACATTATAAAAGAAACTTTTATAAGCGGTTTCTTGTCTGAATGTTGCCTGTAGACATTGTACCATTGAACCAACGACCCATTGAAATGAATGTCTTGAACAGTCTAAGTGGATGAATATATCATAAATGAAGGTTTACTCACCTATCAGTAGGAATATGTTTTTTCCAGATGGAAAAGGGCCAGAAAAATGACGTTTTGAGTGATTTGAATTGAATTGTGGCGCAAAATGGCAAAGATGTTTCCTTTGGAAAAGTCAGCAAAAAAGGGTTTCAATATGGCCTCCTGGAGGTCATGTGCCAAATTAAAGCATTGCTATTGGTTTCCTATTCTCTTCCCTCTTTTTTTAAAGTATCGCATCACTCAAAAAGATGCATTGTAGAAATTTTATAGGCCAAAAATGGGTATGTTGCCTGAGGGCAACACTGTACCATATAGGGTTAAAAAAACAAAAAACAAACAAATCCAACATAAAGAACACTTTCTGTATTACTATTTCAACTTTTCATTAATTGGCTAATTTTGTCTATACATATATTTTGTTTATCACGAAACAAAGTCATTTTGTCATGCAGTATAAATAAAACAAAACATAGACCATACAATGAAGTAAGCATTATATATAAGTATAGTAAGTATATAAGTACAATGCCAATATTTTTTAGAGAAGAAAAGTAATAAAAAATTGTCTTAAAAAATCCTTCTCTCATTATTCTGGCATTTAGCAAATAGAAATAATTTTGGTAATCCTAACGGACCTAAAACAGGAAAAGTGATTGTCTGATTTCATGTCAGACAGTGAGAAAAAAAGTGTCTTTTTATATAATGTATGTGAACTTCTGGTTTCAACTGTATACTTTCATTTATATGGCAATATTGGGACTGCTGCCTTCGTACATTTGCAGCTTAATTACTGTGAGAAATGCAGGATCTTATTCTCTACACTATATCTCTAACAAAAATATACTGTAATATTTAATAGTAAAATTTTTAATTTATGCGTCTTCATTTATGAAGTATTTTCTTGTCAATTATATGGCAAAACAATGTTTCTTTTGATGGAAAAACCTTTTATCTATACAGAAAAAAATGGAATAAAATGGCAATCTTAAACGTAAAATCAACAGTGGCAATATCTTTTTACCGTAAACTTAAAAAAATGTACTACCGTATTTATTGCGGTAAAGTTCTGGCAACCACAGCTGCCGTTTTTTTACCGTAAAAACAACAGGATTTCTTTTTACAGTGTAAGCGATGACCATACATGGGCTGTACTTGAAAAACTTTTTCTGTATTTTTCTCCCATGAATGTCTCAGCTCAACGGCAGCGCCCAGCTGACTGACGCTGTGAAGCTGATCTCTCTGAAAAAAGGCCGGATGAATACAGCCAGTCGGTGCCTCACCGCCGGCTGGGGGGACGTCGGGGACAACAGGACCTTACCAACCAACCTGCAGGAAGTCAACGTCACCACCCTGGCACAGCGCACCTGTCGCAGGAGATGGAGGTCTGTTCCCATCCCCAGGACCATGGTTTGTGGGGTCGGGGGCGGCAACTTTCAAGGCTTCTGCTCAGTAAGAGAAAACATTTATCACATTCAAAATGACCTTTAACCTCCTGAGACCCAAGCTTTTGTTTGGTATGTATTGTTAGTTTCTCAATAAATAAGTTAAGAGAAACATATTTGGGGCGGGACAAGGTACAATAATTCCTTGGAGTGGTTATTGACCATAAACTGTGCTGGAAGCCACATATCAACCTCTTTAAGAATAAAATATAAAAAAATTTGGCAATTCTATATAAATGTAAAAATATCTTAACAACAAACTCATTAAAAATGTTGTATCAATCCCTAATAAAACCATATATAACCTGTGTGGGGACACAAATTTAAGTCAATCACCAAACCAATTTTTCTACTTCAATAAAAAGCAATGCGACTTATAAACAAAGTCAATTATAAGCATCCAACCAATCAATTATTTATTAATTTAAATGAACTAAAATTCAATGAACTGGTGGATTTCAAAACAGCACAGTTTATGTTCAAAATTAACAACAACATGCTGTATTCAGAAAATGTTCAATCTAAGACAAAGCCATTATAATTTCATTATAATTTCAAAACATTTATCACATTCAAAATTACCTTTAACCTCCTGAGACCCAAGCTTTTGTTTGGTATGTATTGTTAGTTTCTACTAGATATTTTGAATTAGTAGGACCTGATAAGTACAAAAACTAAGCATTGTCTTTGAGCAGGAAGTAGTTTAAAAAAAAGGGGTTTATTTTACTGTAAAACACAATTAATTCACCAGTGTATAAAACTTATTTCCTTACATTTACACCCTCTTTTTGGAAGAACGGTAGTAAAAGTCTATTCCTTTTCAAATGAGTACTTCTTAATTAGCAGTGTTGTAGCTTGTTGCTAATGCTAAAAATCGTCAAACTTGTACATAATATCAAACAACAAACATTATTAAGCACAAATAAACACGTTTTTTCCATAAATTCTGATCAGCTTTTGTACCTGGTCAACTTTTTTCTTGGGATAAGCTGTAGATTGACTTTACCAAGATGCTGCCATCTGATTTTTACACTGATTGATGTATTGTGCTTTTACCAGAGTGTGTACTATGAGGACAACAGGTTATAGTTGAGCAGAATTAAGTATAAGGTCTAGCAAACCTAAAATTAAATGTCCACATATGAGGACTAGGGGTGGGCGATATGGCCCTAAAAGAATATCATGATATTTCAGGCTATTTTTGCGATAACGATATTCTTGACGATATTAGGAAATACTTAAAAAGATATAGAAAATATGATTTTTTTTTAGTCTGTATAAATAATTAAAAAATGTAAATGTAGTTTGAAGTGCAAATCTCAACAGTTGCCAAATACAAAAACGTTTACTCTTGACTCTTGAGTATGAGCAAATAATAAAAATAACCATTTAGGGGTTGCGGGGGCTAATTTTAATGACATTTTGTAAAGGAGAATAAAGGTTCTTGTATGTTTTATTTAAGGCATCTTATTTTGACAGTCTTCTTGTAAATTCTGTGGTGGATTCTCTTAACACACTGTGCTCTTATTTTGAAAGCTGCATGTGTTTAGCGACAGAGAGTCAGTAGCTTTTTGTGATTAAAACAACTTTAACCACTACATCAAGAAGTAGGAATGTTGCCAATATCATGATATGCATTTTTTTTAACCATAAAAAAAATATACCGATATTATTGTGAACGATACGATATGGCACACCCCTAATAGTCCGGCGGCTTAGGACCAGATTTGGGAAGAAAGGGGACACGTCGGACAAAAGCACCAAATTTTTTCCACATGCTCTCTATCACTATAGGTTTCAATTTTTGGTAGGAGCCACTTCATCAAGATTGCAGATCGGAGATGGCAGCCATATAAAATCTATGAGAACCAGTATATCTTCTAAGCCACTTAGAAGGTCAATCTTTGTGTCAAAATATACATTTTCTGGGTCAAAGAATAATTTAAAGCTACTGAGAATATCACTAGATGATCAAATAGATATGTTCATTTTGGCCATGTATTTACATAATTATTAGATTCCAAACATTTTCAGCTCAGGATTCTCTGCTGCAGCACTTGAAGCGAGTTGCCTACCAGTCTGGGTGAAAATGAACATTTCTATTTGATCAAATAATCATCTGGTGATATTCTCAACAGCTTTAAATGATTCCTGGACCCAGAAAATGTAGATTTTGACACCAAGATTGACCTTCTGAGTGGCTTGGAAGATGTATTGGTTCTCATAGACTTTATATGGGTGCCATCTCAGATGAAGTGGCTCGAAACCTATGGTGATAGAGAACACGTGGAAAAAATTTGGTGCTTTTGTCCAGCGTGTCCCCTTTATTTAGCTAAGCCACCTGACTATAATGAGGACGCAGGGTCACAAGAGGTTAAAGGAGTTATCTTTCATGTGTAATGTCGATCAGAGACATAACACGGGCTATTTTAGATAAATCATCCCTGCTGTCTCTCTTTAATAACCTTTCAGGGGGATTCAGGTGGTCCGTTGGTGTGTGATGGAGCTGCAGCAGGCGTCGTCTCCTTCTCCGGCCGGCGTTGTGGGGACCCCCAGACCCCCGATGTCTACACACGCATATCCTCATTCAGCGATTGGATTACAACTGTCCTGAACAACAATTAGGCAAATTACACTGAATTGTAATGTGTCAATGTGCTTCATTGGAGTGTTCTTTAAAGCAGCTGTTCTCAACCTTGGGGTTGGGACCCCAATTGGGGTCGCGAGATGATTTCTGGGGGTCGCCAAATCATTTTGGAAGTCAGCTCTGTCTCCACTGTGTTAAAGTGTTCATGTGTTTTAGTCTTTTTGGTCATTTAATGTCTTTTTTGTTAAATTTTTGGTCATTTTGTGTCTTTTTTTAGACATTGTGTGTCTTTTTTGGTCATTTTGTGTCTTTTTTTAGACATTTTGTGTCTTTTTTGGTCATTTTCTGTCTTTTCTGGTCATTTTGTGTCTTTTTTTGATCATTTTGTGGTCAATTTGTGTCTTTTTTTGGTCATTTTGTGTCTTTTTTGTGTCATTTTGTGCTTCATTATTTGTACAAAATGTGTCGTATCAACCGAGTTTGGATGATCTGAACTGTGAGATTGTGTTCAGTGAGCGGGGGTCGCGGACAACATGCATGTTAAATTGGGGGTCGCGAATGAAAAAGGTTGAGAACTACTGCTTTAAAGGACAAAGCTTTTTATGACATGCTTTTATGTTTTTGTCAGCCCCATTTGTCTGCTTTGTTTTTAGAATACAGAATGCAATCCAATAGGTCAGGCAAAACCCTTTCAATACTTTTACAAGTATTAAGTGAGCTGAATATAATAATAAAAATTTAAATGGAAAGTAAGGTGTATTTTCATGCTTGTATTTGTTATTTTATTGGTACAGTGGTTTAATGTATTGGTCCACCACCAGGAAACTGCATTTTACAGGTCAAAGTTTTGTTCATGTTTGCATTTTTGGTTTGCAAGTAGGTTTATTTCTGCAGCATAAATATAACTGTTTTATTTAATAAAGGCAAAATCAGACAGCTGAGTTTATTCTACTGGATGATACCATTTGCATCTTTAGTCAAATTTATAACCGGATTATGCAAGTACTTAACATAATAATAATAATAATAATAATAATAATAGTTCGGATAAGCAGTTAAGGATAATTTAATAATAAACAAATAATAAAGGTTCAGGTGATGCCAGTTGTAATACATAAAGGCGAAACATCATGTCTAACCAGTGGTGGAAAGTAACTAAGTATATTTACTCAAGTACTGTACTTAAGAACAGTTTTGAGGTACTATTTGCATTTTATGTAACTTTATACTTCTACTCCTTTACATTTAGAGGCAAATATTGTACTTTTTACTCCGCTACATTTAGCTGACAGCTTTAGTTACTTTCAGGTCGAGATTTAACATCAAAAACATGATAGTGAAGTGATTAAAGGGACATTTGTTTAAATTAAACCTCATAACAGTATGTTAAGAATATAATCCTTTTATGCTTACACAATGCACCAATAATAATAATAATCCAACAATCAGTGGTGGAACAAGTATTCAGATCCTTTACTTTTAAGTAAAAGTACTAATACCACACTGTGAAATTACTCCACTACAAGTAAAAGTCCTCCATTCAAAACTTACTGAAGTAAAAGTACAAAAGTATCTGCATCAAAATGTACTTAAAGTATCAAAAGTAAAAGTACTCGTTATGCAGCACGCCCCCACTCATTGTAATGTATTATCTAATATATTATTAGATTATTTGTATTGATGCATTTATGCAAGTAGTGCTTTAATTTTTTTTAAAAATGGGGCTGATTTTAACCACTTAATATACTGTTGTGAGGTTTAACTTAAAAAAAATGTCTCATGACATTAAATTTTTTAAGTTTTTATGTTAAATTTCTACCTGAAAAGTAACTAAAGCTGTCAGCTAAATGTAGTGGAGTAAAAAGTACAATATTTACCTCAAAATGTAGCGGAGTAGAAGTATAAAGTCACATAAAATAGAAATACTCAAGTAAAGTACAAATACCTCAAAATTGTACTTAAGTACAGTACTTGAGTAAATGTACTTAGTTACTTTCCACCACTGCCAACAATATATTTAGAATATATAAAACAATCTCAGTCGGTCCATTCTGCATAATGAGCATTTTTACTTTTCATACTTTAAGTACATTTTGTTGCTGATACTTTTGTACTTTTACTTCAGTAAGTTTTGAATGCAGGACTTTTACTTGTAGTGGAGTAATTTTACAGTGTAGTATTAGTACTTTTACTTAAGTAAAGGATCTGAATACTTTTTCCACCACTGTGTCTAACATCGAGACTGAATTCAATGCATGGAAAGCATAGATAGATAGATAGATAGATAGATAGATAGATAGATAGATAGATAGATAGATAGATAGATAGATAGATAGATAGATAGATAGATAGATAGATAGATAGATTACTTTATTCATCCCCGAAGGGAAATTCGGTTGTCACAGCAGTCTGGTATTCAAGTACAATAAAATACAATAGAATAAAATACTGAGGTAGCATAAATAAAAACAACAATAGAATAAAACACAGAATAGAACAAGAACACTTAAGAAGTTAAAGAAAGAACATCAGTTGGTAGGATGGCAAGATGATGGTAATTATTAAACTGGTGATATGATGCAACAATGCTATAGTGACTAGACGGTATATAATAATAATATAGTACAGTATATAATATAATATATATAATATAATATGTATATATATATTATATAATAAACAATATAAAAATAAAATGAAAAAATATAAATAAAGTAATTTTAAGTAAAATAATATGATGTATAATATATAATAATAATAATAAAGCATTTCATTGCTTTATAACTTTAACACTTCATTTTATTAATTCTTCTTTTCGAACCAAAAAAAATAAACAACATAAACTAAAACAGCGTAGGCTAGATGCATATACATATTCACACCATTAAACAGATGTACATAAACATATAAACATTTACACACATACAGTATATAAAGCCCTATACATATACATGCATCTGCCCTGTTTTAAGTAATAAGATAGAAATAAGAACCAGTTAACTTAATATTCAATTCATTTCCTTGTATCATTTTGGTTAGAAAAAAAAGGGAGTAGTATAAAATACTTATCTAGGCCTCTCCCCTGATACTCAACACTTCAAAAATAAGAAAATATATCTCTCTATATAGCCACTTAATGTCAAATAAATATATATTATTATTATTTTTCTCGTCTCAAGACCCATTTTTATTCCTTGGCTTTTTAACACTGTGTGAGTTTTGTGGTCCTCTGTGTCTTTTATTTCTTTTACTACTTTTAACTACGTATTTTATTTTATTTTACTATGTTTATCTGTTTGATTGTATTGTTTTATTTATGGCATCATTTTAGATTTATACACTTGTTTTTTATTGCTGATTGGTGTATGGAATTGTTTGTTTTATTGTTGATTTTATGTACAGCACTTTGGAGACGTTTGTGTTGTTTAACCCTCCTGTTGTCCTCGGGTCAAGGAAGGAAGAAGAGGGAAGGACGCAAAGGGAAGTAAAAAAGGATGGAGGAAAGAAGGAAGGAAAGAAAGAAGGATGGAGGAAGGAAAGAAGAGAGGAGGAAAAGGAGAAAGAATGGAAAGGAGAGAGAAAGGAAGGAGGATGGAAGAAAGAAAGGGGAGGAGGAGAAGAAAGGAAGGAAAAAATAAAGGAGGAAGGAGGGAGAAAAGGAGGGAGGCAGGAAGGAAAGAGGGCAGAAAGGAGGGAGGAAGGAAGGAAAGAGGGCAGAAAGGAAGGAGGAAGGAAAGAAAGGAGGGAAGGAAAGGGGGGCGAGGGAAGGGAAGAAGGAAGGAGGATAGAGGAAGGAATGGAAGCGGGAGGGATGAAAGAAGGAAGGAAGGAGGAAAGGAGAGGAAATCAGGAGGAAGGAAAGAAGAGAGAAAGGAAAGGAGATAGCGGAAGGAGGAAAGAAAAGAAGGGAAGGAGGGAGGAAAGGAAGGAAAGAAAGAAAGGAGGGGCGAGGGAAGGAAAGAAGGAAGCAGGATAGAGGAGGGAGGAAAGAAGGAAGGAGGAAAGAAGAGAGGAAGGCAGGAGGAGGGAGGAAAGAAGGAATAGTCAAAACAGATTGGGTCAATTTGACCCAGAAGGACGACAGGAGGGTTAAATGTGCTATACAAATAAAAGGGATTGGATTGATTGGATTTATTTTTATTATTATTATTATTATTATTATTATTATTATTATTATCATTTTACTTCACTTACGTTGTCTGCCCCTTTAAGTCAAATTGTAGGACTCGCGTCACAGAAAGAAAATCCCCCTCACGGTGCCTGCCGGGTCTGTTGTGTTCATGTGCTGTTTTCGTGTGGATCATGCGCACTAATACCGTAATTACGCTAATTCCGACAACACTCGAACGCAGCATGCGGCACTACTGTCTCCAACACCTGTGTAAACTCCGGTCTTTAAAACTTCATGTCATTGTCATTTAAACACTAATTCCCAGAGTGCATTGCGCGCGTGTTCATGTCCTTCTGGTCCTTCTCTGCCATCACGGAGCCCCATGGCCTTCTGGGAAGTGGAGTCTTTTCTGCGCATCTCCCATTTTCCACAGGTTTCGCGAGATTTTACATAGGCGGGCTGGTGTGTGGCAGCATTTCTCTGCCAGACGAACTGAACAATATTGATATGAAATCTGCATAAAGGTAATAAAGCTATGTTCCGGTGGGAGAATAAGGCAGCTGACACCCAGTCAGCTGTTCCTGGTGTTTGTTACCTGCCTGCAGGGACACCGAGGAGCGCATGCACCGCTAGCTAGCACCTCCACTTATCTACACTATAACATCTGCATTGAGGTAGAGCTCCGTCCGTGGGAGGTGTAGGTGTGTTGGATGTAGTCCAGGACAGGTGGTGCACGGCATGACTTAGTAGCTTATCCTCCTCGCCTCTGCATATTTTACATTTATGCTGTATAATGTACAAGTTATCTGCACTGAAATGCAACCGGCTAACTGTAAATGTTCCTGTAATTCGTCACATCAGGTGAAATGGCAGATCTCTTGAAGTTGTGTCAGTGTGATTTTTATTATCTTTTCAATCATTGACCGAGACGGGGAATAAATATGACAAGCTACACCAGAAAACTGCATTAGGAACAGTGACCTCCATGGCTGTGGAGTTAAAGTAAATACCCAGGAAGTTATTCCATCATGCTAATCTATTGGCTGTGGGAGTTGTCAGTCTGTGCAGAGCAGCCTGCAGCCTGTCACAAGCCTCTTCTTCCTCAGACCAGCCTCTCAGTGCAGGCAGAGGCCTTCCTCATGCTGGAGTATATGAAGTTTGGCAGCTGTCATACTCACTCACATAATAACTGAACATTGCCCTGTGTTTCTCTTGACCAGTAGCCTTTGACTTTCTGGAGGCATGTCCAAGAAAAGGGGCAGGTATGTAGAAACTGTAAATACCATCACATGATGCCAGAAATGGTGGTTTTTTAAAATGGGGATGCACAATTAGGGCTGGGCGATATGGCCCTAAAAGAACATCACGATATTTCAGGCTATTTTTGCGATAACGATATTCTTGACGATATTAGGAAATAGTTAAAAAGATGTTGAAATATGTTTTTTTAGTCTGTATAAATAAATAAAAATCTAAAATGTAGTGTGAAGTGCAAATCTCAACAGTTGCCAAATGCAAAAAAAGTTACTCTTGACTAATAAAAATAACCATTTAGGGGTTCTGGGGGCATATTTTAATGACATTTTCTAAAGGGGAATAAAGGTTCTTTAATGTTTTATTTAAGGCATCTTATTTTGACAGTCTTCTTGTAAATTATGTGGGGGATTCTCTTAACACACTGCTCTTATTTTGAAAGCTGCATGCGATATTACGAAATACTTAAAAAGATGTTGAAATATGTTTTTTTTTTAGTCTGTATAAATAAATACAAATCTAAAATGTAGTGTGAAGTGCAAATCTCAACAGTTGCCAAATACAAAAAAGTTACTCTTGACTAATAAAAATAACCATTTAGGGGTTCTGGGGGCATATTTTAATGACATTTTCTAAAGGGGAATAAAGGTTCTTTAATGTTTTATTTAAGGCATCTTATTTTGACAGTCTTCTTGTGAATTATGTGGGGGATTCTCTTAACACACTGTGCTCTTATTTTGAAAGCTGCATGCGATATTACGAAATACTTAAAAAGATGTTGAAATATGTTTTTTTTTTAGTCTGTATAAATAAATACAAATCTAAAATGTAGTGTGAAGTGCAAATCTCAACAGTTGCCAAATACAAAAAAGTTACTCTTGACTAATAAAAATAACCATTTAGGGGTTCTGGGGGCATATTTTAATGACATTTTCTAAAGGGGAATAAAGGTTCTTTAATGTTTTATTTAAGGCATCTTATTTTGACAGTCTTCTTGTAAATTATGTGGGGGATTCTCTTAACACACTGTGCTCTTATTTTGAAAGCTGCATGTGTTTAGCGACAGGGAGTAAGTAGCTTGTTGTGATTAAAACAACTTTAACCACTACATCAAGAAGTAGGAACGTTGCCAATATCATGATATGCATTTCTTTAACCATAAAAAAAATATACTGATATTATCATGAACGATACGATATGGCACACCCCTATGCACAATATGGATTTTTTTTTTCTGCCAATACCAAAGCGGATATACACTACTGGTTTAAAAGTTTTAGAACACACCAACTTTTCCAGAATTTAATTGAAAATGATGCAGTTTAATGTCTCAGTGTACTCTGAAATTAATGCACATTTGCAACATTTAAAATTCTTTATTGAGCATGATAGTGTTTTGAAAGTAAAAAAAAGATTCAAAATCACATTTTATGTTGGACTAAAGGACTAAAAAAAAGACACAAAATGACAAAAAAAAGACACAAAATGACCAAAAAAAGACACAAAATGACAAAAAAAGACACCAAAAGACACAACATGACCAAAAAAAGACACAAAATGACTTACAAAGACATGAAAAGAATTCAAAAATGGACAAAATAGCCCAAGACTCCATAGAGTTAAGTTGTTAACCCATTTCTTGTTCCCTGAAAAAGGCCTACTTGTATAATTCTGAAATGTACATTATTTTTCAGTTTTGGTTAAGCTTACCTTTTTTTATTTACCTCTGGCAGTTCACCACTTACCTTTGTACCCTTTCAAGCTGTTCATTTGACTTGAACTGCTTGAATTTCAATAAAAAACTGGAAAAATTGGGGTGTTCTAAAACTTTTGACCGGTAGTGTAGCTATAACATAACAAATAATGATTCAACATTTTTGTATTTTTTAAAAATAAGTTAATAACCTGTAGTTTATGCACACCTTAGGGTAAGAAAGTTTATGATTAAGTAACTGACATCACTGTTGTTGACAAAACAGAAACAAAAAAACAGTTCTGACCTTTCAAATAGTCATTAATCTTTTCTAATAAAGTAAAGAAAAAAACATTGCAAACATATTTTGGCTTTACTAGAGCATGTTGCCTCAGAATATAAATTAAATGCTTTGAACCAATAATTAATCCGCTATTACGTCATTACCAGAGTAATACATAATAGCATATATTTTCCATTAAGTGCCAATAATTTAACAAGCCTGATGTATATTGTGCATCCCTAGATCAGCTGTTCTCAACCTTGGGGTCGGGACCCCAATTGGGGTCGCGAGATGATTTCTGGGGGTCGCCAAATCATTTTGGAAGTCAGCTCTGTCTCCACTGTGTTAAAGTGTTCATGTGTTAATGTGTTTTAGTCTTTTTGGTCATTTAATGTCTTTTTTTGGTCATTTTGTGTTTGTTTTTTAGTCATTTTGTGTATTTTTTGGTCATTTTGTGTCTTTTTTTGGTCATTTTGTGTCTTTTTTTTATTATTTTGTGGTCAATTTGTGTCTTTTTTGGTCATTTTGTTTCTTTTTGGGGTCATTTTGTGTCTTTTTTGGTCATTTTGTTTCTTTTTGGGGTCATTTTGTGTCTTTTTTTGGTCAATTTGTATTTTTTTTGGTCATTTTGTGTCTTTCTTGGTCACTTAATGTCTTTTTTTGGTCATTTTGTGTTTGTTTTTTAGTCATTTTGTGTCTTTTTTGGTCATTTTGTGTCTTTTTTTGGTCATTTTGTTTCCTTTTTTGGTCATTTTGTTTCTTTTTGGGGTCATTTTGTGTCGTTTTTGGTCAATTTGTCTTTTTTTGGTCATTTTGTGTCTTTTTTTGGTCAATTTGTATTTTTTTGGTCATTTTGTGTCTTTCTTGGTCACTTAATGTCTTTTTTTGGTCATTTTGTGTTTGTTTTTTAGTCATTTTGTGTCTTTTTTGGTCATTTTGTGTCTTTTTTGGTCATTTTGTGTCTTTTTTTTTGGTCATTTTGTTTCCTTTTTTTATCATTTTGTTTCCTTTTTTGGTCATTTTGTTTCTTTTTTGGGTGATCTGAACTGGTGCGTGTGAGATTGTGTTCAGTGAGCGGGGGTCGTGGACAACATGGATGTTAAATTGGGGGTCGCGACTCAAAAAGGTTGAGAACTACTGCTCTAGATGATGCACAGATTAGAATATGATGTAATAGTAAAACTATAATGTCAGAAAATGCAACATGACAAAGTATTTAATCCAGGAATGTTGAATTGAATTTATATCTACAGAAAGCGGAGTAGTGGGGAGCTGAGTGACACATTGACCCCGGATCCAAACAGCATTCTGGGAGTCCGTATTCAGCATAACTGGCGTGAGAAGGGGAACCAGAGCAAATGGAAGGGGACCGTCCTGGACCGGCTCAGTGTGAACCCGTCCCTCTTCATGGTGAAGTATGACGGCTTCGACTGCGTCTACGGCATCGAGCTGTTCAAAGACGACCGAGTGTCCAACCTGCAGGTCCTTTCAGAAAATGTTGGTGAGTTAGTAGGCCTCTCTGTTAATCTGGACCTGGGGGGTTGATGTGACGCTCAATTTATATGTTCCCAGTGACAAATATTACTAAAATTTGATAATATTTAATATGCAGTTCATTCTTCTACATCTAATCCATCTGCAAACAATGAGTATCGTTCTTCAACTATGCAAATATTCTCTTTTGAACATGACATTTGTCCACCGGTGCAACTGTCCTAGGTAGCATTACTTATCTTAAAACAACTGTAATTTAATGAAAAATTAATCTAAATACATTAAAATACTTGAATGCATGTCATACAAGTGTTTACTTAATGAATGCAGAGGATATAAGTGTTAAGGCACTTTAAAACATTATTAAAAACCTATTTATTCTCCTTGGCGTTCAGTCCCAGCTAGGCAAGAATCCTTGGCTTTCTTTTTACTTTTTTACCCTTTTATTTGTCTTTTTTATCTTTAACTCTGTTTTGGATTGAGTTTTTATTACTATTTTATTTTATTGTTTTACTGTTTTTAGTATTTTATTCTTTTTATTGTTTTTATTTATATCCAGTTGTGTATGATTTATTCTATTTTAATAACTGTACAGCACTTTGGTCAACTGAGGTTGTTTTTAAATGTGCTCTATAAATAAACTTTGACTTGACTTGACTTGACTTAAGGTCCCTATGTAGAGTTATTATGACACATTACATTTTGTCCTCCTGGAGCAACGCCATGATGTCGATATAAAACAGGCATTAATGTGACCAGCCCATTACTGAGAGGGGTCCTTCCAGAATCAGGAAGGACAGAAGAATCTCTGGACACAAGATCACTTCTGTCTCAAATATTTTCATAATATTAATATTATTTCCATGCAGTGTTGGAACTGGTCGTCTTAAGGTTGTCCTTTGGTACGATGCAGTTTAAGTATTGATCTGAATATTTTTATCAATTTACATTGATTGATCATTGAAAATAATGTAAATTGATAAAAATATTCATAACTAATATGCCTTGGGCTTATCTATCTTATCTGTCCAACATTCTCTGAATTAAATAATGACATTCTTTATTTTGTTGCACCGCTGGACACATTTTAGGACTACCACACCAAAAAGTTAATAATATGCTAAATATATGAAGAATTAGAAATGGACACATTCAGTTTTGAATTATTCACATATAAGGGAATATAATTGTATGTCATTTGACATATATTTTTGAATTATTATTTTTTTCACTTTGAATTTGAGTTCACGTCAACCACCCACCTGCTGGTTGGATATGTGCTTTTTGCAGCCGTCGGGTTCTAGATGATGTTCCTCTCTTTTATATCTCCTATGTGTCTGTGTTTCCACAGTAAACAACAAGATCAAGATCCCTCCAGGGGCGGAGGAGCTGGTGGGCAAAGCTGTGGAGCATCTTTTTGAAAAGGAGGACGGGGAGAAGAACGAGTGGAGAGGCATGGTCCTCTCCAGAGCTCCCATCATGACCAACTGGTATTATATCACTTATGAAAAGGACCCCGTACTTTATATGTACCAGCTGTGGGACGACTATGCTGACGGAGACCTCAGGATTCTGCCTGAAGCAGGTAATGCTGATTTATATTTAACAAAGACAGATTCATAATTAGCAAAGCTTTAACCCTCTATGGTACGGTGTTGCTCTCAGGCAACATCCCCATTTTTGGCCTGTCAAATTTCTACAATGCATCTTTTTGAGTGATGCGATACTTTAAAAAAGAGGGAAGAGTATAGGGAACCAATAACAATGCTTATATTTGTCACATGACCTCCAGGAGGCCATATTGAAACCCTATTTTGCAGACTTTTCCAAAGGAAACAGCTTTGCCATTTTGCGCCACAAAAAAAAATCAATCAAAAAACATAATTTCCTGGTCCTTTTCCATCTGGTAAAAAATATATTCCTACTGATAGATGAGTAAACCTTCATTTATGATAGTTTCATCCACTTAGTCCAGGGGTGTCAAACTCAAATACACAATGGGCCAAAATGTAAAACTTGAATAAAATCGCGGGCCAACATTGAACAAATAAACCTTTTAATATATACCAAACATGTTTTGCTTTAACATTAAATATGGAGCCAGCAACGTTTATAAACATACAATATATAACTAAATAGTGCAGACATGCAAATTCAAATTTCAAATAAAAAACACATCAATGTCATTAATTTATTAAATAATAAATCAAATAAAAATCGTATACCTCTTTTCTATTTGCATCCTTCTGATTTAAATATCAAAATAAAGTTTTTCAACAGGTTAATACATTTAAAAATAAAATAACAATATTAAATCTAGTATTAGCGGTAAATGCGCCGTATAATACCGGCGGGTCAGCTTTTATAGTACAATAATAATATAATAATTTGATATTGGCTGGCGGGCCAAATAAAATTACACTGCAGGCCAAATTTGGCCCGCGAGCCAGAGTTTGACACCCCTGACTTAGACTGTTCAAGACATTCATTCCAATGGGTCGTTGGTTCAATGGTACAGTGTTTCCTACAGGCCACATTCAGACAAGAAACCGGTTAAAAAGTTCCTTTTATAATGTTTTTAAATTTAAAATGTTATGTATTGTACCCTTTTTTCCCCTAACTGGCATCATAATGCGTACCATAGAGGGTTAAGTCTAAAGTCATTTTGTCCTGAAGCTTTATAGATAAGATCAAGACGGAACTTGCGTAAATTATTTTTTCCACTTTGGAAGACTGTTAAATCTTTTTGGACATGGACACCATGTGAGTTCACCACCAGTCATGCTCTTCATCAGAGGGTTGGACTCCCATTAGCAGACTGCAAAATTACATATTTTAGTGAAAGTTTTCCACAAAAAGTGAAGTAAGCACTTGGAGTTTAATCCGTGTTTTCTCGGGGAGATTAGATGTTTAATAATGAGAGTCAAGACTATAATCAGTGGTTTTTAACCAAACAATTGAGCCTGTTCTGGACCTTTTCCAGGTGTAATGGCTATGTTTAAACATGCAGAAATTATGTAACTCAGATAGTGAGACATCTTGGTGAAATATGAGAATATTGATGCACAGTTCAGTTTATAGATTACAAGCTTTACTTACTGTGTTTGAACTTACTTACTGTGAAGACTCTGGAAAGTCTTGACAATGTTAATGATGGTGAAATTGAGACATAGAACGAGAGAGAAAAATAGTTGAGAGGGAGGAAGCACATTTCCTTATTTTTGTTATTAAAAACAAAACAGAGTAATGATGTGATGGACCATGGAAAGAATAACACAGACACCTTAAAATACCATATTGTAACAGTAGAGATCCTGTTTTTCCCCCATTATAAAGCAGGTCTAGGTGCTAATATAAATACAGTGAAAGTATCAAAACACTCCATCCATGGAAAAATGCACACAGCCCATATTCAGAAAATCAGGACTTCTGTAAGGTTGTGACATCACAACTATACTATGTAAAGGAACAGTTATTCCCTGACTGCAGTGATTGTAAAGAGACAGTGGCCCTCATTTATCAAACGAACATAGAAACCAGCACAGATTTGAGCATATTGTTAGCCTCATAGTCATATTTGCCTAAGTCATATTTGAACGTTTTCGGGAAACAAGAAAAAAACACAATTTTTAGTAAGCCCATTGGTATTTTTAATTGATATTGTAACAGTAAGTTCAAATAGAAGTGTGAACAAGTTTGCATAAAAAATTAAACACATCGATTTCATAACAGATAAAAGTGACTTAGGCAGAATATGCCCTGACTAAGGCAATTTTTCTCTTACATATAAATAATGTAGTTTGGTTTGTATGTAGCTGCAAAAATGCCAAAGTCACAGAGATGACGAAGGCAGAAAGTGATTTTGGACTCTAACAAGTGTTCTGATTGGCTGAGAACATAGGCAATAAGGCAGAAAGATGCAGCAGTGGTAGGAGAGTAAAGTTAGGCAGATATCACAATTTGGCCAAAAAATGACTTAGGCAATTATGCTATGAGGCTAACGATATATCGTCTTACGACAGGGTTCACGTGTGATCCATGAAACATTCGTATCTGGCCAATCACAGCGTGAGAATGATCGGCGGTTGATAAATGCGACGTCATTTAAATGTTGTGCCCTAATATAAACTCTGTTCAGAGGCCTTGCCCCGAGAGTTTATCGAGGGGGACGCAATACGGCCAAAAAGAAGGATTTTTCCTTTTTCTTTTTGGTTTGTCACCATTAAAAAAACTCACTGCAGAGTTTTATCCACTTCAGGCATCAATACAATACTCCAATAACAATTCTCAGACATGACGACTTCACACTGACTCAAAATTGCGTAGAAAAGCTCAGACCAGACGAGAAAACTGAGCGCTTCAGTGAATGAATACAGGTGTATTCTGACATATTCGGACGGATAAGATAAGATAAGATAAGATAAGAAAAGAAATACTTTATTCATCCCAGCAGAGAAATGTAGTTGTTCCAGCAGCCAACATACACACAACACAACATAACACAACACATATACAGGTGTGTAAATACATAAACAGGTGTGCAAAAAACATGTGCAAAAATACAGTTTGGTAAATACAGTATAAGCAGCTAAGCTAAAATTTAAATAAATATTAAAAAAATATTCTTCTGTCCTTACTAAAAGGGGAGTCATTATAAAGTGCAATTGCAGGAGGTAAAAACGTATTCTTGAATCTGTCCTTTTAGCAGCTTAGCTGCCGTAGCCTCCGACTAAAAACACTCTTTTGTTTACACACTAGACTGTGTAAAGGATGCGTGTTATTGTCCATAATACTCAACAATTTCTGTACAGCCAGCCCTCCTAATCAGCTTGGATAGTATGAAATAATGAAAAATAAAGTTCTGTTTTTTTTTTGTTTGTTTTTTTTTACATCAAAGCATGTAAACGTAGTAGAAACCCCAAAGTATGGACCTTTTAAATGTGCAAAATATGTCCCTTTTAATACTTTTCATGTAAGTTTTGCTCAGAAACCAAACCAGACAACATCTACTTTTAAGTGTTTGATGAGTTACACCAGAGGTGTCAAACTCTGGCCCGCGTGCCAAATTTGGCCCGCAGTATAATTATATTTGGCCCAGAAAGGCAATACCAAATTATTATTATTATACAGCGCAAATAATACTACAAATCCCAGAATGCTCTGCTGGTGTTCTGGCTTGAACACAGTAGATCAGTGTGGAGCAAACTGAGCAACAATTAAAGTTGTCTTTATGCACTTTTTCTTGCTAGTCCAAGGCTTGAATGGCTGCACATTCATTGAAGGATATTATTATTAGTCATTTGGTTTATTATTGTTATTTTATTCTCACATTTATTTTTAGCCTGTGGAAAAAGATTACTGTTAAATTTAAATTTAAAGAAGGCCGCATATAAAATAAAGGGACGTACAATTTTTATTTAAATTTTATTTAAGAAATGAATGCCATTGATGTGTTTGTTTGTTTTATTTGATTGAAGTTATATCAAGATTTGCTTGTTCCATTTCGTTTGAACTTGTTTAGGTCAATTTTTTCAATAAATATCAATGTTGGCCCGCGACTTTGTCCAAGTTTAAAATTTTGGCCCACTGTGTATTTGAGTTTGACACCCCTGCCCTATGTTATTATATTATATATTATATTATATATTGTTCATATTTATTTAAAAAATATTATCTTTTTTTAATTATTTTTTATTCTTATTTTATTTATTTAATTCGTTATTTTATTTATTCTTGTTTATTTGTTTTCTCTCCCTCCTCCCTCTCTTCTCACGTTAGCGCTTCTTGCTTTGTTTACCTGTTTATTTTCATTGTGTTATACATATAATGAGCCATGTTATATATATTCAGTGGTGGAATGTAACTAAGTACATTTACTCAAGTACTGTACTTAAGTACAATTTTGAGATATTTGTACTTTACTTGAGTATTTCCATTTTAGGTTACTTTATACTTCTACTTCACTACATTTTGAGGCAAATATTGTACTTTTACTCCACTATATTTAGCTGACAGCTTTAGTTACTTTTCAGTTCAAGATTTAACATAAAAACATAATTAATATGAAATGTTTGCTAACATGTTAACATGTTTTAAATTGAACATCATAAGAGTATATTAAGTAGTTAAAATGAGCCCTACCTTGAGAAAATTAAAGCGGTCCGTACATAAATGCATCAAAAATAATAATCCAACAATATATTTTTAGAATATATGAAACAGTCTAAGTGGGTCCATTCTGCATAACGAATACTTTTACTTTTGATACTTTAAGTACATTTTGATGCTGATACTTCTGTACTTTTACTTCAGTAAGTTTTGAATGCAGGAGTTTTACTTGTAGTGGAGTAATTTCACAGTGTGGTATTAGTACTTTTACTTAAGTAAGGCACCTGAATACTTCTTCCACCACTGTGTCTAACATCGAGACTGAATTCAATGCATGGAAAGCATAGATAGATAGATAGATAGATAGATAGATAGATAGATAGATAGATAGATGGATAGATGGATAGATGGATAGATAGATACATTTTGATGCTGATACTTCTGTACTTTTACTTCAGTAAGTTTTGAATGCAGGACTTTTACTTGTAGTGGAGTAATTTCACAGTGTGGTATTAGTACTTTTACTTAAGTAAGAGATCTGAATACTTTTTCCACCACTGTATATATTTATATATATATATATATGTCCTAGCATCTGCCCCTCATCCACACAACACATTTCAAAGTAACTGAACTGAAATGTAACGTCCCAATGTTTCCCTCCTCAGAAAACAAACACCTGTTGCCTGCAGACAGGAAGCCAGGAGAGGAGACAGAGAGTCTGGTGGGGAAACAGGTGGAGTATGTTACTGATAAGGGCGTGAAGAGAACAGGCCTGGTCATCTACCAGGTCCCAGCCAAGCCCTCGGTCTACTATATCAAATATGATGATGACTTTCATATCCATGTCTATGACCTGGTGAAAACCACCTAGAGACTCTCCAGCCAGCCTCCCCATCTGCTTCAGTTCCACTCATCGTTATAATCTGTTATCCAAAGCCATGGCAGGGTTCAATAGTAATTATGCTTTATCGTTCAGAAGAAAGTGCAATCTGTTTTTCCGTATGCACAGCAGACCTGTAGCATCGCTATGCTTGGCTATCTGAGGAGATGGAGTGGACTTGTTTTATTGTTGCTGCTCTTCTTTATTCTTTAAGTTTGGACGGTCCTAAGTCTGCACTGCCCAACAGCTGCTAAGGGCAGCTGTAACTGCATCGGTATTGTTGAGTTTCTTGCTGATCTGTCCTTAAAGTAATTATCTTGATTAATTCCCAGTATGACTAGAAATGCTGCTCAAAATATGATTTTGAAGACACTTTTCTTTGGATCATCTAAATAGCTAATAAGCATGATATACGCATTATGTTTGGGATAGATGCCTTTCACTGAGGCATTTATTGAATTAAACGGGCAGATACATTTGTGTATTGTATTTAACCCTACAAAGCCAAGTGTATCATATTTGATACATAAGTTTTTGAGACCTCTACATCATCAGTGTGATATTTTTTTTTCCTGAAAAACCGGATGAATACATGAATTGATGATTAAAAAAACTGAGCAACAAATTTCACAAAAATGCCAGATGTGACAAAAATGATTTGCTGGTTCCACTGGTGGATCAGTCATTGCTGCGTGAAAACTTCATATCAGCAGATGTATGATGTTGTTTTATATGGAAAAACATATTTTGTATGTTTGAGGAAAATGTTAAAAGGAAAGTCAAAGTTTTATTTGGTTGAAAAAATATTAGGTTTTATATGATTATGCGAGTTCAAGAAAAGCAAATTGTGAGCAAAAAATTGCACAAAAAGACCTGATGTATCAAATATGATCCAAATTAAATTCATATATGAAAATTGATATTGAATTAAAAAAAATGTTAGCTGGTTCAACAAAAACTCCGAATTTTCTGGCAATTATTTCACGGTTCAGGCTTTATAGGGTTAAAGTAATTATCTTAATTAATTCCCAGTATGACTAGAAATGCTGCTCAAAATATGATTTTGAAGACACTTTTCTTTGGATCATCTAAATAGCTAATAAGCATGATATACGCATTATGTTTGGGATAGATGCCTTTTCACTGAGGCATTTATTGAATTAAACGGGCAGATACATTTGTGTATTGTATTTAACTTACCATATTACCAAATTTTGTGTAAATACTGGAAGGAATGACAGGGTTCCTACACCTTTTCCAAAGTCAAATGCAAACACTTTTCACTCATTTTCAATGTGCATTTTCCACCTCTTGTATATACAGTACTAGGGCTGCACAATTAATTGAAATTTTATTGAAATCGCAATATGGACGAGTGCAATATCCAATTTGCAGGAGGTGCAATATTTGCTTTATGAAAGCAAAAATACTGTGTGTCAAAATACTATTCTGAACTAAGTATTGTGGTGCTGCAGAGATGTCATTGGGGAAAAAAACACACCAAAATCATTTAAATATTTTTCCAATGAAAATGTAAAAATGAGGCAACATTTTCTTACCTCCAATATTGAGTCATGTGACATTTTCAGTCAAAATATTTGGTAACACTTTACAATAACCATCATTTATAAATGGTAAACAGAGAAAATGTATTAACGTTTAACTATAATTCATAAATGCCAAATAGATGGTATATTAATGTCAGTTGATAGTTACTTTACCATTAACAAACAATGACATTATAATTATTAGTTTATTAATAGTTTTGCACTCATTTTAACATTTTTAACACCATATTAAGTATGTTAATGATTTTGAAATCATTCATATACCTTGAAGAAATTGGTTTAAAACATTTAACAATTAAAAATGTATGTAAATGGTTTATAAACAATCTATAAACATCACTTAGATGGTTATTGTAAAGTGTTACCAAATATTTATTTCAAATTGTGCAGCCCCAAACAGTATATACAGTATACTGAATATTTCATCTTTTCATCAAATTAAATTCTGTAATTGTGATATAAACAATTAAACCTGTTTTTTGACGGCATTCTACAAATGAAAGCAACAAAATTTCAAGTTTCAAAATGTGTCACCAGTTTGCAAGTAGACTTGTCGCCCCACACAACTGCAATTTAAGCAGTTTTCATGTACTTTATTAAAGCTCCAAGATCTTTTCTACGGAAGCCCTGAACCGCAAGTGAAGAAATTTTTTTTTGAGATGTTATCTTGTTATTTCGAGATAATACACATATGTAAAAAAAAAATAAGAATTTTTAAAAAAAAAATCTTCCAAAATTTTTTTTTTCTTCAGATATTATCTCATTATTTCGAGATAATATCTCGTAATTACGAGATAATATCTCGTTATTTCGAGATGATATCTCGTTATTTCGAGATAACACACCTATGTATTTTTTTTTTTTATTATTTTTTTTTTTTTTTTTTTTACATAGGTGTGTTATCTCGAAATAATGAGATATTATCTTGAAATAACGAGATATGATCTCGAAATAACAAGATAACATCTCAAAAAAAAATTTCTTCACTTGCGGTTCAGGGCTTCCGTACTTTTCAAACCTCGAAAACAATTAATTAAAATTCAAGTGTTTTTGAGGTTTTTGTCGTCCCCGTAGGAACCCTCGAATGAATGAAAGCAGGATTGTAAAATCACCTGAATGGGCCATTATATTTACAAAAGTAGGTGAATTATGCTCACGTGGAAATATACTCCTGCACCTTTGCACCATATTTAGCCTTGTATCAGATCATTTGCACTGGTGATGAAGACGTAGTTTGCTAAATTCTCATTTAAATTCGATCCCACACAAATCATAAAGTGCCTTCCGGCTTGTCATTTTGCAATATTGTACATACTGTATCTCCTACGATTATCAACGCTCTTATTGAATCATTGTGTATGAAGGCTGCTATATGGATTTTATTCAGAAGTGGTGTCCCGCACCGCTTGAGGAAAAGTTTTGCAGCCATCAGTTTATATTAGTGCTGTGTTTTGCTCTTAATGCAGTATGAAAATGTTCTTTAAATATTACACACATCATAATTGGTTGTATAAGCTCACTGTTGATATTGTGGGGAGCACTTTATTGTATAAAGTTTACATGTTTAGGTTATGGTACGCTAATAGTTTCCCCAAAATGCTTTTCTTTCAGAGCAAATGTGGCAGAATAATTGCTTTACATCACACGCATGAAGAAAAACAAATTGTTGCAATACATTCAGTATTTAATATGTACAACTTGTGTAAAATGCCTTGTAATGTTGCCTGTTGTGATTACTCTCATTTATACGAATATCTCGTCCAAACACCACCAGCTTTTCGTGAAAGGGTTATTTACATAGATTATAAACTGAATATTTAACAGGTATAATCAGCTGACAAACCAGTTTGTTGACAATAACTTAACTAACTCTGGTTCTAGTCTTTATATCTTTGTCTTGCCAACATGACATGTACAGTATGCTTGCAGTAGTTTCATCCAAACTTTGTCACTAGTTGCTGAATTGCTCTTGGCACTCTGTCTTGTTCAAGTCACTCGGTGTAATCCTCAGTGAGCGAGTCAATGGGTAGGTAAGCTGTTATTATTAGTTATTTGAAGCTGTCAAAGCTCTGAGAACATCTTATTTTGACAGTCCTGCCCTACAAAGTCTAACTGCAGTAACTACATTTTTGGTTGAAATTGAGTTATAACTAAAAATGAACTCCATGATGTCTGTTTTATCTTGTGACAAAGTCTTAGATTTCAATTTTGTTTTATTTCAGAGAAATAATTACACAAAATCCAACTCAAAACCAAGCAGTAATTGCACTTACCACAGTCTGCTTTGGATATATAAACTAATTTAAACATAAAAACAATAGAAATGATGAGTTTATTTGAAAGGGAAATTAATGGTGATGAAGTAAAAAATGTGAGATCAAATTATACTAAGAAAAAAATATAACATTACTTTATAATGTTAAGTCTAAAATCTTTGAATAGAGCTGTTAAACACTTAAATACACTGATAACAAAATCAGTTTCAAAATGTTTATTCACTGAAAAAAAAATATAAAAGCTGAAAGAAGACAACAACATTGTAGTTACTGCACTCCTTGCTATTAGAACCTTTTACAGCAAAACCAGAGTGCATTAACTACATTTTTGGGGTCAAAGGTCAAATAAATCATGATTTTTTTAGCATTAAAATTACATCATCAATACATGTAGAAATACGTGTCATATCACTTATCTGCCCATAACCAATTTGGCTGGCCAGTTAAAAAACTTTTAAGCAGATTTTCTCAGTTTTACCCTTTGTGTAGTTACTGCAGTTAGACTTTGTAGGGCAGAGTAGAGAAATGACAATGAGTGGCAGAATTGGTTTGTTAAAAAAAGAGGTTTACACTGTACATCAGCGCTCGTGGTGCTGTGTGGCGTTTCTGTGTCGTGTAGAGTTACAAATGACTGTGCGCGCTCTTCTTCATGCTTTAAACCACCTCCTGTTCTGAAGTTGTAGCAGCATCAACAGGCAATTTGTGTCATTATTATTCTGTCATGAGTAATAAAGATTTTTGCACATTTGTTTGGTTTTTGTTCTTTAGACCAGTAGTTCTCAACCTTTTTGAGTCGCGACCCCCAATTTAACATGCATGTTGTCCGCGACCCCCGCTCACTGAACACAATCTCACATGCACAGTTCAGATCACCCAAAAAAAGAAACAAAATGACCTAAAAAAGACACAAAATGATCAAAAAAAGACACAAATTGACCACAAAATGATCAAAAAAGACACAAAATGACTAAAAAAGACAAAATGACCAAAAAATAAACTAAATGACCTAAAAAAGGAAACAAAATGACCAAAAAGACACAAATTGACCACAAAATGATCAAAAAAGACACAAAATGACTAAAAAAAGACACAAAATGACTAAAAAAAAGACACAAAATGACCAAAAAAGAAACAAAATGACCTAAAAAGGGAAACAAAATGACCAAAAAGACACAAATTGACCACAAAATGACCAAAAAAGACGCAAAATTACCAAAAAGACACAAAATGACAAAAAAAAGACACAAAATGACCCAAAAAAAGACACAAAATGACCAAAAAACAAACAAAATGACCTAAAAAAGGAAACAAAATGACCAAAAAGACACAAATTGACCACAAAATGATCAAAAAAGACACAAAATGACCCAAAAAAGAAACAAAATGACCCAAAAAGTCGCAAATGGACCACAAAATTATCAAAAAGACAGAGCTGACTTCCAAATTGATTTGGCGACCCCCAGAAATCATCTTGCGACCCCAATTGGGGTCCCGACCCCAAGGTTGAGAATAGCTGCTTTAGACACACTGACATAAACAACATGCAGTATATACTTAATGAAAGACTCAATAAAACAAACTAAAGACTGGACATGTTTTAAGATTTATGTTTTATGTAATCACAAATAGTGAAACTGCATATATACACAACAGACATTCTCTTCATAACATTATTTGGATGGCTTGAGAACAAAGGGGAGAGATATTGTGGATTAGATCCAGACTTAATGTACACACAATGTGAAAGAACAGCTTTTTTTAAAGTATATTTTGCCTTCTATCATTATGGACACTACAACTCCCAACCAATGCTACTATCACTTAGAGATCCACAGTACACATTGACTGCACTTGTCTCTTTTTTCATCCACTTTCTGTGTAACTGTTTGCATTCTTGTTGGGTTTTTCTTCTCTCCTGGCAGGGGGCAACACGTTTTGAAGAAATAATGTCTTGTGTTTGTCAAGTGCAAAAACTCAAAAAGATTGATAAATGTCAGGTTGTCCAGAGAGATATTATTGTTTACTTGGTGAGGTCTTTTAAGTACTGCAAACCCTGATTTGTGTAGCCTGTGGCTTTTGTTGGAGCCTCTGAAAGAGCTGAAATGACCTGCCGCACCCCTGCAAAACAATACAAATCAATAGTTAGGCACCGAAAATACATAGAAAACATTCAAGGTGTTAATCACTAGAGGAATAACCTAGCTACAATTGATCAAAGCACCAATGAAATGCTAAAAATATCACTGCATTTAACAAGTGAGTAAACACAAACAAAATTTAAAATCTGGCACAAAACACAAAGTGAGGATATTCCTATGTATGCACTCTCTTAACCCTTTGATGCATAACATGGGTCAAAAATGACCCGCATTCATTTCCTCCATGTTATTTAATGCTGCTGTGTGTTTCTGTGCTCTATCTTTTGATATCAACTTATTATATGATTGAATATTCCAAGTATTCTTTAAATATCTTGCTTTTGATTAAAAACGGATCATTTTTTCCATTTTGCCTCTCATACTTTATGAAGAAAAAAAGGTTTTGTATTATTACATAGCTAACTATTTGGCTAAGTAGCTTGCTAAGCTAACTACTTAGCCAAGAAGTTAGCTAAGCAGTTAGCTTAGGAAGCTACTTAGCCAAGAAGTTGGCTAACAAGTTAGCTTAGCAAGCTACTAAGCTAAAAAATGGATATGGGTAATTTTTGACCCATGTGCATTTGAAGGAGTAGTGACAGAAAAAGGGATTTTCTTAAAAAATGAATAAAGGAAAACATAAAATTAGGCTGTATGAGGATCAAAAACAAACTAATTGAGGAAAACCTGGAATACTGCATGATGAAAATAATTTATTGCAAAGATATAGAACATAAAAACTCTGTCGGGTCACTTTAGACCCATGTTGTGCATCAAAGGGTTAAAATAAAAGGAACAAGCTTTTCATTCAGTTCTTACCAGAGTTCCACGACTGAACAGGAGAGAACTCAACCGTAGGCATGGTTGGAAGCTGAGCCTGAGGAAAGAGGGGGTCAGTTGGTTTAAAACAGTACAATGCTTTGTATTTATGTACATTGTACTGCATTTATATTAAATATTGTAACGCTTCAAAACCAGTACAAAGAGATAATGAGAGAAATGTTAAGGACACCATTTTGTCTGAAGACTTTTTACCTATAATACTACTGTAGAAAGAATATACAGACTATATTGACTATTTTAGGTTAAACTAAATAACGTTTATTAGCTTCTCTCAAGACACAACTGTGCAAATGAAATGTACTGTACT
Organism: Centropristis striata; assembly: GCF_030273125.1. Classification (NCBI taxonomy): domain Eukaryota; kingdom Metazoa; phylum Chordata; class Actinopteri; order Perciformes; family Serranidae; genus Centropristis; species Centropristis striata. Next base: position 39,065,296 of record NC_081525.1, on the reverse strand, counting down.
TATCAAATGGAAAAGGCCATTCCACGCAATATTGTGTTCTTTATAATCCAGCAAAGGAAAAAAGTCTGTGTGTTCAGATTATAATTGGTACACTGCATCTTTTCATACTGAAATAGGCAGGTTCATTATTTAAGAAGGAGGAAGTGAAATTTGCCCTGTGTGTGATCAGGGAGAAATGGGAATAACTTTGGATTTTAGTGTAGTTTAAATTTCAATATATTGTAGAGTAGAGTGAGATGCAGGATATGAACTTCTCACATCATCTGAAATGGTTGTTTAAAAAACACAGACTAATTTTGGCAGTAGAACTTCCAATGGACTCTTTGTTATTTTTATTAGATGTGTTTCCTGACCACCTGTTTACCACAGAACAATGTTATATATTACACATTTTGTTGATGATTGCAAGAAAAATGATTACTATAAATTGGATGAAGAAGAACCCCCCATGATCACTCAGTGGTTACAGAAAGTAAAACATGTCTACATGATGGAATATATGACAATTACAGCTAAAAGTCCCTGTTTTTATGAGAAGGTGGGCCCCAGTTACAGACTATATTGCTTAAGACTCTTATACACTATTATTATCTAAATTAGCCCCTTTTGTTTATTTATTTATTATTATTTTTTGGAATACAGAACCAGATAAAATATGTGTAATACCCTTTACAGTGCCATTTGTGTGACAGATGAGACCCAATCTCAAGATGTTTTGATTTGTTTTCCTTTGTGATGTTAATTGTCTGTAAATGTGCATAAAGGTAATAAAGTAAAAAAAAAAAAAAAAAGACAGATTAAAAATGACTAATGATGTTGCCTTTAAATCATTTGGACTGATTTGTTGCCAGCACAGGTGGAAGCTCTTCACGTTTCTACTATATATACAGTATTTCTGTCTTGTAAATGAGATGACGGGACACTAAATACTTATAATAATTGTCATTGTCAGGGGTGTGTATGACATTTATCTATGTGTCTATAGTAGGTCAAGGACTATAACAAAGATACAGTACAGACCAAAAGTTTGGACACACCTTCTCATTCAATGCGTTTTCTTTATTTTCATGACTATTTACATTGTAGATTCTCACTGAAGGCATCAAAACTATGAATGAACACATATGGAATTATGTACTTAACAAAAAAGTGTGAAATAACTGAAAACATGTCTTGTATTTTAGATTCCTCAAAGTAACCACCCTTTGCTTACTAGAATATAAGACATGTTTTCAGTTATTTCACACTTTTTTGTTAAGTACATAATTCCACATGTGTTCATTAATAGTTTTGATGAACCTACAATGTAAATAGTCATGAAAATAAAGGAAACGCATTGAATGAGAAGGTGTGTCCAAACTTTTGGCCTGTACTGTAGATACATGTGTTTGTCATATTTTCCTTCCTTCTGTTGTTTTATCCTACTAGCCCGTATTGAGGGATCGTAATGCTCAGATCCTGCATCATATCTGTACCTCTAGGCCAAAGTATTTCATCCACTCCTCTATGGCGGGGGGTACTGCAGCCTTGGCCTTCTTCAGAGCCTCTGAGCCCTGGTCACTGCTCCCCAACAGACCAGAGTCACAGGCGACATAGAGAGCTCCTCCTGCAATAGTCACCTTGGTGGCCAGTCTGAAAAACCAAAGAACAGAGGCTGTCAGGCTATAATCCAACATTACCAGCCTCTCTATCCAGTTAAAACATCGCAGACTGCTTGAAAACACGCTTAAGTGACTTTAGTATCCTTTAACGCAAAGTGTATCAGTCGGTTAGCTAGATAGCAATGTTAGTTAGCTATTTATAAAACATTAGATAGATAGATAGATAGAGAGATAGAGAGATAGATAGATAGATTACTTTATTCATCCCCGAAGGGAAATTCGGTTGTCACAGCAGTCCGGTATTCAAGTACAATAAAATACAATAGAATAAAATACTGAGGTAGCATAAATAAAAACAACAATAGAAAAAAACAGAATAGAACAAGGACACTTAAGAAGTTAAGAAAAGAACATCATCAGTTGGTAGGATGGTTGGCAGATGATGGTAATAATTAAACTGGTGATATGATGGCAACAATGCTATAGTGACTAGACGGTATATAATAATAATAATAGTACAGTATATAATATATATATATATATATATATATAATATAATATGTAATAGTAGATAATAAACAATATAAAAGTAAAATGAAAAAATATAAATAGAGTAATTACAAGTAAAGTAATATAATATATAATAATAATAATAATAATAATAATAATAAATAAGGCCTGTAAGGCCGGTATAATAATAATAGTAGTATATTACAGTATATAGTAATAATAGTAATAATGGCAGCAACAGTATATATAATAATAATAATAGTAATAATATTAATAACATAGCAAAGTGTCGTGCATAGATTTAGTGCAAAGGTTTAGTGCATCTCAGTAGTGTATAGATAGATATAGATAACGTTCACATACGAACACAACTGGTGGAAGTAACGCCAAAGTCCAAATACATTGTAAATGTATGAAAAAAGACAATTAATTAAGTCAACTAACTAACTAACTAGTGACCCATTAAACGCAGTGGTTGAAGATGACAGCTGTGTAGCTTTCAGGTGGACTGACAGCTAGCTTAGCATCCGTTTGCTAACTGGCTAATAGAGCAGCTAGCACCTACAGCAGCAGTAACGTCAAGGAAAATACGGGTGAAATTAAATTAAACACTAACTTCACAACGGGCAAAATCCTTGCCGCCATGGTCCAAAGCGGTGTGGTTTTCTTCAAAGCCCTGCTAAATGTAGAAAGGGTTTAAAAAGAAGACTTTGTGGTTAGCTGGTTAGCTCTACTGAAGGACAAGCATACAACCCTGGTGAGCCCATAGACTGTATGTGCTGTTCACACCGGATGTATCAATAAAGTTTTCTTTTCAAAAGCTAACGCTCATTTCGCAGCCGCAGATTCGTTCATTTCCGCTCTATTTTTTTTTTTCTAGCGATGTTAATCACAAGTTCAACGCCTAAAAACAGTTATTTTATGAAGTATTTTTTCTTTTATAAAAACAGAGAGAATATGTTATTTGTGTATGAGAAGCAGGCCGGGTCTAATGGTCAAATATGTTGCACTATTACTGTATATATATGTCTATGCCATAGACTGTATGTGCTGTTCACAACGGTTGTATCAATAAAGTTTTCTTTTCAAAAGCTAACGCTCATTTCGCAGCCGCAGATTCGTTCATCTCCGCTCTATTTTTTTTAGCGATGTTAATCACAACTTCAACGCCTAAAAACAGTTATTTTATTAAGTATTTTTTCTTTTATAAAAACAGATAGAATATGTTATTTGTGTATGAGAAGCAGGCCGGGTCTAATGGTCAAATATGTTGCACTATTACTGTAGTAATATATACTGTTGTCACTTTTAGAAGCCAACTAAAGACATTTTTATTTGTTCAGGCTTTTGATTAATTGTTTCGGGACTGCTATGGTTGTTTAAATTGCTGTTGTTTTGGTCTTTTAAAACTTGTATGTACATTTTTATGTTATGTGTATGATTTTTATGTGAAGCACTTTGTGACTTCTGTCTGTGAAAGGTGCTATATAAATAAAGTTTACTTACTTACTTACTTACTATGTTGAGATATCTTAAAAATGGAGCTTTAACCCTTTGATGCACAACATGGGTCTAAAGTGACCCGACTGAGTATTTATTTTCTATATATTTACAATAAATTAATTTCATCATTCAGTATTCCAGGGTTTCCTCAATCAACCTGTTTTTGATCATCATACATTCTAATTTTTTGTTTTCATTTCTTACTTTTTCAATAAAAACTCTTTTTGTATCACCACACTTGTAATGCACAACATGGGTAAAAAATGACCAATATAATCCATTTTCAATGTTATTTCATGTATGGCTGAGTGTTTCTAATATACATCTTTGAAATTAATGTATTTTATCATTTATTAGTCCAAGTATTCAGTATAAGTACAGTACAAATTATTAGTATTATTATTTCTATTATTATTATTGTTATTATTATAGTATTAGGTCATTTAATTTTAAATCAAATTTGGATGAATGAGTCATTTTTGACCCATGTGTGTAAACTAGATGTAATAATACAAAAACTGTTTTTCTTCAAAAAGTATGAAAGGAAAAATGGATATAATGATCTGTTGTAATAAAAAAAGATATTCAAATAATACTTGGACTATTCAATCATAAAATAAATTGATTTTGACCCTTGTTGTGGATTAGGATGGTTGCCCATATGTTGTGCATCAAAGGGTTAAGGAAACATTTGTTTTTTTTAACACAGCAAGGAAGGAAGGCTGGCAAAAGCATGGGAAGAGGGTAAAATAGTTTTTTTTGTCATAAAGCCAATGAAATAAACGTTTAAAGCATTCTTAACTGTAGGGCTGAGAACTGATTAATTGACTTATTTTTATAGAAAATAAAGGAATTACAGCAAACTATCTGAGTGAGTTTGTAGATAAAGTATAACTCTGGGTCCTATGAGTTGCTTTGAAAATTATATTATAAAAGCAAAACATTAGATGATAAAAGTACAGCTTATTAAAGACTGTGTTATAAGAAGAACAGTTATAAGAAGAATTTTCTCATGTTGACAAAAAAACGTAATAATATGAGGAAGGATGGACTGAATGAAAATTAATTTGTAAGGTCTATTCAACTTATCAAATTACTTTGAAAGGAGTATTCAAGTGTTGATTGGAAACTATTTGTAGAGGACAATGGGATCAACCAGATATTGGCAGATCTCTTTTTGCAGTGGCACTATTCAAAAGGGGAAGGAATGTCTTTGCACATTTACAGGATGGAGGATTCAGGAAGCAAGTAGGTTGACCAGTTACATACAGATGGGATTTACATTTCCTGTTGAAGAAACAATACAGTAGTTCTCTCTGTACTCTGTTCTCTTGTTCTGTAAGGGTGATGAATCTTTTTAGAATGTCTGATCACATTAACAATAAATGAATGTCATACTTTTATTTTGATTTGATTTGATTTGATTTGATTTAAGTTTATTTCGAATATGAAAACAAATAATAATAAATAAAAAAAAGAGTCAGACAAAACATTTAACATGACAGAATACATATTCGAAAAGGAGTGAGAAGAAATAAAACTTATAAACTCCCACCCCCTCTCCTTAAATATGACAAGTTAACATCCTTGTCTAAACATGTCTTGTATTACAAAAACATAAATATAATTTACCTATACAGCGAAATTATACATACATACATACATACACGCGCCCACATTTGGATACATACACAAACACACGCACACATACATATGAAAGGAGAAGAATCAACAACACAAGGAAAAGAAACAACAACACAAGGAAAAGAACAACAACACAAGGAAAAGAAACAACAACACAAGGAAAAGAAACAACAACACAAGGAAAAGAAACAACAACACAAGGAAAAGAACAACAACACAAGGAAAAGAAACAACAACACAAGGAAAAGAAACAACAACACAAGGAAAAGAAACAACAACACAAGGAAAAGAAACAACAACACAAGGAAAAGAACAACAACACAAGGAAAAGAAACAACAACACAAGGAAAAGAACAACAACACAAGGAAAAGAAACAACAACACAAGGAAAAGAAACAACAACACAAGGAAAAGAAACAACAACACAAGGAAAAGAACAACAACACAAGGAAAAGAACAACACCACAAGGAAAAGAAACAACAACACAAGGAAAAGAACAACAACACAAGGAAAAGAACAACAACACAAGGGAAAAACAACAACAACACAAGGAAAAGAAACAACACAAGGAAAAGAAACAACACAAGGAAAAGAACAACAACACAAGGAAAAGAACAACAACACAAGGAAAAGAACAACACAAAATGACGACCAGTGTAAAAAGATCAAAATAAATAAACACAGTATCCTCATAACAAATAACAAATGTCATGATGGGCAAACTTCTCTTCTTTAAAACTATTTATGTAGCAAAGTCTCACAAGTGCTATCTAGACTTGTTCAACAAGGTAATTAATTAATTTGTCTTGCGTAGGTTTCATGGTAAATGAGGAGGACAGAGGGGTATTCCAGAAAGCGGGTTATGTGAAAACTCTGAGCTTGTTAACCCTGAGATGAGGGAAACTCTGAGGTTATCCGTTCCAGAAAGAGAGGTAACTTAAACTCTGGGTCCGTTACTGCGGTGACGTACTCTGTGAACATAACCTGCTCGCTGCAGGTTTACTATAAAAACCCCAGAGTTTCTACCTGTCTCCTCCCACACGAAGAAAGCGGTTAGATATGGATTGCCCCTTTCTTAGAAATCCGATCGACATCCAGGCCGTTTTGATTAGAAATGTTTTACGTCGCGAAAGAATCTTCCGACCCAGGTTAGACGTTTTATCATTTCCAGAGGATTTTCTTTTCGAACGCTACCGCTTTTCATCAAACAGTATCATTTATCTCAATAACCTTCTCCGCCCATATATCACCAACCTCACACACCGCGGACGAGCACTCACATTAAATAACTTCAATAGATATAAAATATAAATGTGTTTCGATGTGTATAAAGTGTTAATCTACTAAGTGGAGTATTAAGTGAGAGGACGTTGAAAAACAACATTTTGTTAGGGGTTTAAATTACTATTTGAAGTAGCCACTGAATTAATATTTACTTTGTTTAATAGCCTAAGTCAATTTAAAAAAATAAAATAAAAATCTAAGTGAGGTGCAATCATAGCCTAGCAAAATATGTCTTACCTTTTTGAATAATGTTTTTATGTTTCATTTTTAACTGCCTCCAAGTCCTCCTTTCTCCTGTTGGATTGCACCTAAATGAAAATTAGATTTAATTCCTACTTATGATCATAACTATAGGCAATGCTACGATCTTACGGTTAAATGTTACGTCAGTGTTACATTCAAACTTACGCGTTGACTCGGGCAGCATTTTTCTCCCATGCAGTCTCTCTCTCCTTCGCTGCTGCAGCCGTGTTACTTTTTCGGCGAAATATGTGCTCATACTCGCCGTAGGACTGCATGAGTATCTCCAACTCTACCGCGGTGAAATAGGTCGATCTTTGTTTTTTTTCCGTTGTCATGGTGACTCGTGGAATCGGGGCTCCATTGATGATGGCTTTTTATAGTGGTTGTGCACGCGCGTAACCCGAGGCTGACATACTCAGAGATGATTGAACTAACTCAGATCAGCTGTTCTGGAACCGGATACCCAGAGTTTCCCATCTCAGGGTAAGTCATCTCAGAGTTCAGGGATAGACTCAGAGGTTGTTGAACCTGCTTTCTGGAATACCCCCCAGGACAGATAAGCAACTGGTTTATATGAGCAGTCAGGTTGAGGAGTATCTGGTAAGATACTAGATATCAGGTTATCAATATAAAAGGTGCAGAAAATGCATTTCACAATATAAAAATCATGTGAAAAGTCATGTAGTTCTCAACCTTTTTGAGTCGCGACCCCAAATTTAACATGCATGTTTAATAGAAAAAAATTTACGAGATTAAAGTGGCAAATCTACGAGAAAAAAAATTGCAGATTTATGAGATTTAAAGTGGTGAATCTGTGAGAAAAAAGTTGCTTTTTTCACACTTTTTTCTCATAAATCTGCAACTTTTTTCGCACAGATTTGCCACTTTAAATCTCTTAAATCTGCGACTTTTTTCTTGTAGGTTTGCCACTTTAATCTAGTAAATTTGCAACTTTTTTCTCGAAATATTACCTGACTTTAACTACCAAATATAGTTCTTTACCTGATAAAGGGTTAAGACTTTTGCACAGTACTGTATATGAAGATTTTTTTAAAATATAAAAGGAGGGCTGAACCTTTTCGAGTGGATCAAGCAGTAGATTTTACCCAAAGCGACATGCGTTTGAGAGTTAATTCAACCATAGACTGTATAAAATAGAATACAACACACGGAAGTTGACAGGAAGTTGTCCTCTCTGTGGTCCCGCCCTCAGCCTGGCCAGATTCCAGTTCCCTTAGTTCAATAATAAAAGTCTTATCTGAAGTACACTCCCCCTTTACACATGGCAGGGTGATTACATAAAAGGCAGCTCTTGCCTCATTTTCCTAGAGCAAGGCATTTGTAGAGACTGTAGTTGTAGAAGTCTGGGCTCTCTTTGGTGCTAAAAACCTAAAAAAAGAAGTTTACAAAATGGGAACTTTCACAAAAATCCTATTTGCTAGTGTATGTGTTGCTTTCCTAGCTGTCAAGTGGACTGCACCCAGTTTTAATGCAGGTAAGAAAGCTGCAGTATATAAAGTGGATTTATCTAAATAAGCTAATTGCTTTAAATGCTTCAAAGTAAATCTACTTGTGTGTTTTGTAGAAGTATTATATTTAAACTTCAGGAAAATGAATGGTAAGCTTTCTATAGAACGCAAAATGCATTTCTGGTGTTTTTTAATATGTTTTATACTCCTTCCAGATCTATGTTTTGTTGATCTTCAATCTATTTTATTGGTTGAAGAACTAACAAATGCTGCAAAGAAAGGGCTTTAATGCTTGAACACAAATGTTGCCCTTTATGACAGAGCCACTGACACACCCGGTGCTGTACTTTGTCCAGAAAAAGGAAAGAAGGAATGCAAGGAATTTCCCTAATCCTCAATATAATATTGGACAAAAAGTATAGTATTTATAAACGTTCTTACTAAAAATGTTCAATATTATTTGATTACTAAGCCTACATACAGCTAATTTATTTAAATGTTTTAAAAATTACTAGCATATGACGACCAATCAGAAGCTTTCACTGTATCTCTTTACTGATAAGCAGCCATTTATGAAGTCTATGACAATAATATCATATATATAATCAAAAGAACAATATTGCATTGATTTAGGACTGTAATATGTCACACAAAACAGAATTGTGATTATAAATAATTATAAAAAATTATTCGTTTTAGTTTCTAAAATGCAATTCATCTTTAATAAGCAATCACTTTGGTAACACTTTACAATAACCATCTAAGTGATGTTTATAGATGGTTTTTAAACCAATTATTATTAACCATTTACAAAATTCTATACATATTTAATCTTTAAATGTTTTCAAGCAATTTCTTAAAGGCATAAGAATCATTTTGAAATCATTTAAATACTTAATATGGTGTTAAAAATGTTATAACGAGTGTAAAGCTATTAATAAACTAATAATTATGTTTGTTTATGGTAAAGTAATCTATTTGGCATTTATAAATTATAGTTCAACATTATTACATTTTCTATTCACCATTCTAAATGGCCTATATACGGTTTATAAATGATGATTAAACATTAATAAACTATCTGTTTACCATTTATAAATGGTCTATTTACCATCTATAAATGATGGTTATTGTAAAGTGTTACCATCACTTTTTATTTCACATCATGGTCTACAGCAGGGATGGGCAACTGGAGGCCCGGGGGCCGCATAAGGCCCTCACCATCACTTGAAGTGGCCCTCAGTACAACTATCTTATGAGTGCAGTGTAAAAATGCACAAAATTACTTCTTGCAATTAATGTTGGTCTGCTGTTCTTGCACTGAAAAAAAAAAGAAATCACAGTTTTTTATTTGCTTCAAACCTTTTGTATTCCTATTTATACTGTTATACATGCACCCTTTATCAGGCAAAGAACTATATTTGGTAGTTAGAGTCAGGTAATATTTCGAGAAAAAAGTTGCAAATTTACTAGATTAAAGTGGCAAACCTACAAGAAAAAAGTCTCAGATTTAAGAGATTTAAAGTGGCAAATCTGCGTGAAAAAAGTAGCAGATTTACGAGAAAAAAGTGTGAAAAAAGCAACTTTTTTCTCCCAGATTCACCATTTTAAATCTCATAAATCTGCAAAAAATGTTCTCGTAGATTTGCCACTTTAGTCTCGTAAACTTTTTTCTCAAAATATTATTTTTGTATGTTTTTTTTTACACATTCTGGCTGTATGTAATATCCTCCAATATTCCCTAGGGTTGAAATTTGGAATTTGCAAGTATTTCAATGAGTGTCCTATTAAGTGTTAAAGTGGTGAATCTGGGAGAAAAAATTGCTTTTTTCCCACTTTTTTCTCATAAATCGGAAAAAAAATCTGATCAGATTTGCCACTTCAAATCTCTTAAATCTGCGACTTTTTTTCTTGTAGATTCGCCACTTTAATCTAGTAAATTTGCAACTTTTTTCTACCTACCAAATATCTGACTTATGTCTGCAATATGAAGCCTGTAGACCAGGGATGGGCAACTTAAATGCTGCAGGGGGCCACAATTTTTCATGTTCACTACCACAGGGCCACATATAGGACCGTGCACTAAACCAGATATGATGAAACTGCAATTTTAAATATGTTTACAGTGCAGTAACTTAACATATTTCATGCTCAAATGCATGTATAACAGTATAAATAGGAATACAAGAGGTTTGAAGCAAATAAAAAACTGTGATTTCTTTTTTTTTCAGACCACATAATGGGACCGCCTCAACTACAACGTCCACATTTGAATATATGGTGCATGTAAACTCATCATGTAGCTGCTGGAGTGACTGACTGGATGCTTCCTGCTCTGCATTGCTCAAAAATATCTGCGTATAATAATGATGAGGATTAAAGTTTAAAGCTCCCCTGAGGAAATTTAGGAAAGGAAGCCCAAACTGAGCGAGTAATTGGTGATAATCTGACATGCTTTCCGCTTGTGACTGAGGCCGAACCAGAGAGAGAACGTAGCATTGATCCATGCTGAGAGGAGCCAGTGTACAGGCAACTTTCTGCAAGTAATGAAATTATATGGTTTTAGTCAATGGGCTAGTGTGTAGGAATTTTTCAACAATTGCAACATTATACCAATTTAGGAATACGAAACATTTGATTTCAACAACTTTTTTTTTAACCTTTTTAAGATAAAGTTATGTTACTGCCAATGTGGAAATGCATTAACCGTTTATCAGGCAAAGAACTATATTTGGTAACTTCAGGTAATATTTCGAGAAAAAAGTTGCAAATTTACTAGATTAAAGTGGCAAATCTAGAAGAAAAAGAGTCGCAGATTTAAGAGATTTAAAGTGGCAAATCTGTGCAAAAAAAGTTGCAGATTTACAAGAAAAAAGTGGGAAAAAAGCAACTTTTTTCTCCCAGATTCACCACTTTAAATCTCATAAATCTGCAAAAAAATTTCTCGTAGATTTGCCACTTTAGTCTCGTAAACTTTTTTCTCAAAATATTATTTTTGTATGTTTTTTTTTCACATTCTGGCAGTATCTAATATCCTCCAATATTCCCTAGGGTTGAAATTTGGAATTTGCAAGTATTTTGCAGATTTAAGAGATTTAAAGTGGCAAATCTGTGCGAAAAAAGTTGCAGATTTACAAGAAAAAAGTGGGAAAAAAAGCAACTTTTTTCTCCCAGATTCACCACTTTAACCCTTAATAGGACACTCATTGAAATACTTGCAAATTCCAAATTTCAACCCTAGAGAATATTGGAGGATATTACATACAGCCAGAATGTGGAAAAAAAAACATACGAAAATAATATTCTGAGAAAAAAGTTTACGAGATTAAAGTGGCAAATCTACGAGAAAAAAATGCGCAGATTTATGAGATTTAAAGTGGTGAATCTGGGAGAAAAAAAGTTGCTTTTTCCCACTTTTTTCGCACAGATTTGACACTTTAATCTAGTAAATTTGCAACTTTTTTCTCGTAATATTACCTGAAGTTACCAAATATAGTTGTTTGCCTGATAAAGGGTTAAACCTGCATTCTTAATAATGGCCAGCAGGGGGTGACTCCACTGGTCGCAAAAAGAAGTCAGATTACATAGGAGTCTATGAGAAAACCACCGTACTTCTCACTTGATGCAAGATCAGTAAACATTTTCCTAATAAGTTTATTGTCTCATTTACTAGATTCAAGTCTTGTTTATTTCATTGTGATGTTCATTTTATTCATTCATTCATTCATTCATTCATTCATTCATTCGTTCATTCTCCTTCACCGCTTATCCGCTTAACCCTCTTGCTGTGAGGCAAGAGTGCTAACCGCTGTAGCCCCATGTTCATTTTAAAGGACTGATAACATTAAATATATCATTCCTAGAAACAAGAGAAGATAATATTTCAAAAATGTACACACTACACATTTACTACTACAGACTTCTGTTTCTACAGACATACAAAGGACGTTTCCTGAAAGTAGCACTTTGCTCCCAGACATAAACAGTGTGGTTTAGATTATTCAATAAACTTGATATCTGATTTAACCATTAGATTGTGGCTATATGTCCAAGAGTCCAATGAGCAATGTATCTGTATCTAAGTGTCAACGTAAACAACCTGTCAGGGACTTTGGTTGGTTTATCTTAATCCCTCGAGCAGTTGGGAACATATTTTATCTGAGATAACAGCATTTTGTGCACGTCCATTGCAGAAATCAATTTGTAAATTGTGGAATATTTGGGGGTCATATAGGCATTTACAAATTATGCTGAGATTTTTTTTCCTCCGTTTATTAGAGCAGCTATTCTCAACCTTGGGGTCGGGACCCCAGTTGGGGTCGCAAGATGATTTCTGGGGGTCGGCAAATCATTTTGGAAGTCAGCTCTGTGTTAAAGTGTTCATGTGTTTTAGTCTTTTTGGTAATTTTGTGTCTTTTTTTTGGTCATTTTGTGTCTTTTTTATCATTTTGTGGTCAATTTGTGTCCTTTTTTTTGTCATTTTGTGTCTTTTTTATCATTTTGTGGTCAATTTGTGTCTTTTTTGCTCATTTTTTGTCGTTTTTTAAGTAATTTTTTGTCTTTTTTGGTCATATGGTGTCTTTTTTTGGTCATTTTGTGTCTTTTTTTTAAATTTTGTTTACTTTTTTTGGTCCTTTTTTGTATTTTTTGGCCTTTTTTTGTCTTTTTTGGGTAATTTTGTGTCTTTTTTGGTAATTTTGCATCTTTTTTTGGTCATTTTGTGTCTTTTTTGCTCATTTTTTGTCGTTTTTTAAGTACTTTTTTGGTCATATGGTGTCTTTTTTTGGTCATTTTGTGTCTTTTTTTGGAATTTTGTTTACTTTTTTTGGTCCTTTTTTGTATTTTTTTGCCTTTTTTTGTCTTTTTTGGGTAATTTTGTGTCTTTTTTGGTAATTTTGCGTCTTTTTTTGGTCATTTTGTGTCTTTTTTGCTCAATTTGTGTCTTTGAAGTCTGGACCAGTCTCATTTCCCTTGAACCTTTTTTATATTCTGACAGATTTTGCTTCCAGCCATGTTGGATCCGTAAGAAAACTACAAGTTTCCGTCTGCCGAGTAGTACGCGTCATCGTCTTGCCGTCCCTCCCCGCTCTGTGATTGGATCCTAAAACAGGAATAAGAAACCTCCCTGGTTTCCAGACCCTTTCGCAGTTCGAAATGAAATCGAGCGTGCAAGGCAGTCTGGGTAAACCCAGGCTAGTGGCCACAGCACATTTAAGTAGGTTTTTGTGTGTTTCATGTATTTTTCAGAGTCTCTCAGAGGAGCCAGGGTATTGGTGACTGGTGCCAGTACGGGTATCGGTGAACAAATGGCTTATCACTACGCCCGCTTCGGTGCTCAGATAGTAATTACAGCAAGAAGGGAGAAAGTGTTGCAGCAGGTCAGTGAACTTAAAAATAAATAACTGTATGAACCAATAAGTGCTTATCATTCTTTTCTGAGTCCATCAGATGAGAAATGCCGGGCTTACACCAAACGATTTCCCCAGTCCCAGACTACAAACTGAAAGTCTTTAGTAAATCTAGGAGTTTTACTGGATTCACGGCGCTCCCGTCATCTCCATGGTTACGTGTAAGGTACACTGTAAAAAATGTTTGTAGAAATAACAGTAAAACTCTGTCAAATACATCAGAAATAGGGCGTAAAATTAAAAATTGTACATCACCGTATTAGACACCATTAATTACCGTAAATCAAAGAATAGCACAAACCTTTTACTTTTTCTGTCATAAACTGGAAGAAACACACAGTTTTGCTGTAAAAATATAACATTTTCATGCAAAATTTATGGAGAAATACCATGATGTGTGAATGAATGACACAATAACCCTAAAAATAACAGGATTATTCAGTCTAAATTAGTTTTTGCTGATATTTACATTTAAATTTAGAATTGACAATCCACTCACTGTATTTTTTACGGTGAAATTCTGGCAACCACAGCTGCCGGTATTTTTCCGTAAATTAAACAGATTATGTTTTACAGTGTAGTAATCTGTTTCATATCATATCATGTCTTTAGATGTGAGCAGGTGTGAGCTGAGAGTCTTGCAGGAATCTTTCCAAATCTTTTCAAAGTCTTCTGGTGTATAGGTAGCATAAGACATATTCTGGACAGATAGCATTCTTGGTGTGCCTGCATGAAGCAACAACTGTTTTTTTTTTTTGCTCTTTTTTTGCAACTGAATTGGCTCCATTCTCTGATCGTTGCTTAAAGGTTGCAGATAAGTGCCTGAGTCTGGGAGCCCAGAAAGCGCTCTATGTAGCAGCAGACATGGCGAGCGAGTCAGACGCCGACAACGCCGTTGACTTTGCTCTGGAGAAGCTCGGAGGCTTGGATTATCTGGTTCTCAACCACATCGGCCCGACTCCCTTCAGCATGTGGGACGGAGATGTGGAGCACACCAAGTGGCTGATGAAGGTAGTGCAGCTTTTTGCTAGTCCGTCACATACTTTTCCTTTTTATTCATGGTCTGTCCTCTACGGAAGCGCATTGCATTCACTGGATAAAAAAAAAATTGACACCTTATCTCATAATTACGAGATCTTTTCTCGTAATTATGAGATCCTGATCTCGTAATTATGAGATGAGGATCTCATAATTACGAAATCAAACCGAGAGTACCCCTTACGGGGGACAGCGTGAGATGCATGCACAATACAGACGAACAGTGTCTGCTAAGAAGCACCAATCCTAACAGGTAACATATCAAAATGACGGGGAGAAACTCAGCTAAAAGCCGTTATCAAGCATTGCCACCCAAACGAAACATAGTTCAATCCCGACTAAATTATATGGGCATGTAACAAAAACACGAAAATGGGGCATGTTAACTTTAGTGCTTCTGCTACTTTCACCACTTCAACCAAACCACACAAAGAACAGTCTGAACAGTCCTAACAACTTGAGATGCCTGCACAGTGTTGACATACTAATATTAATACCATCCTCATTTTTACGAAACATCAGTATTTCCCAGTGTCTCAAACCGAGAAGGTAGTAGTAGCAGATTAACTGCGATAGCGCCATCATTGCCACTGAGAGAGGATTTACAGACGTTTCCTTTTTCTTTATCTTACGAGGATCTTGTAATTATGAGATCAGGATCTCGTAATTACGAGAAAAGGTGTCTATTTTTTTTTTTTTATCCAGTGAATGCAATGCGCTTCCGTAGTACTCCAACTGCTCTAACAGAGTATATACTGCTGTATGCATACAACCATCATAACTTAGCGTCCTGATCTGTGACCCTCTGGCTCTCTGGTATTTGCGCTTCCCAAAGGTTAATTTCTTCAGCTACATTCAGATGGCTTGGAAAGCTTTGCCCTCCCTTGAGCAAAACAAAGGATCCCTGGTGGTTGTTTCATCGCTTTTAGGTATGTTTGCCATATCATTTTTAAACATTTAAATAAATAAAAAAACATTGAAACTTATATGCATACAGTGCAGACCAAAAGTTTGGACACACCTTCTCATTCAATGTGTTTTTCTTTATTTTCATGACTATTTACATTGTAGATTCTCACTGAATGCATCAAAACTATGAATGAACACATATGGAATTATGTACTTAACAAAAAAAGTGTGAAATAACTGAAAACATGTCTTGTATTTTAGATTTTTAGAGATGCAAAAGAAAAAGGCAAATTTGTGTCTCTGTAAGCTGAAAATGTGTCTATTTTTTTTTTTTTTTAAATAAGAAATATCATAAACATAAATGCCATAAACGCCCATTGTAACTTTTATGTCACATCACAGATCTTTGACATTTAGGGGTCATATTTAAAAAAAAAAAAAAAATCTGAAATGTGTTCTATGTAGTCCACTTACACACACTGATGACTGATCAAGAAGATCTCCAACCAGATGTGTTGTTTAATATGTTTTACATCTAAAATGCATTAAAAAGCCTGACTGTAATAGATGTATGGATGGATGTTTCACAGGTAGAATGCAGACTCCCTTCGTTGCACCATATGCCTCAACAAAATTTGCCTTGAATGGTTTCTTTGGGTCCCTTCAGCATGAGCTGGTTATGAAGAAGAGCAATGTGTCCATCTCTATATGTACACTGGGGCTCATTGATACTGAATCAGCTATGGACAAAGTCAGGTAAGTCAAGAGAGCAGTCAGTGTTATTAAGGCTACGTTTACACGAGGACGGTCTGAACAGAAGACGCAAAAGTGGCGTCGCGTCTTCACTTTTTATTCCTCGTTTAGACGAGCGTTTTCGGGAGGAAATCTGCTGCACACGGTGACGCAAAAGTGTGTGAAATGTGATTGTATGCAGCCAGGCGGCATCACTTAAAGCCATAAGAGCATCTTTGGGCATGCAGAAGTTTTCACGCCACACATTTTCATCAGCTACTCCTTCCACAAAGTTCTCCTCCATCACTAGATCTCCCAGGTCTCGTTCACAGCCGTCTGGCTCCTCCCACCAATCGCTGCATCCAGAATGTGATGGAGGTAATTCCAGATCCTTCTCTGTTCACTAATACTATCTGTACATATCCTGGACATTTGGTGGAAAGACTCCTGTAAGTTTATTAGAGCTGCCAGAGCAGCTTGAAGGTCCCACCATGGAAATAATCCCACGTTTCTTTATTTCCTGTCCTGGAGCATGTATGTGACGTAAACACATACGTGACGTGAGCAGATCAGATCAGAGTTTTGTGTCGGAAACACTTTACAATATCCATCATTTATAAATGGTAAACTGATAGTTATTAATGTTTAATCATCATTTATAAACCGTATATAGGCCATTTAGAATGGTAAATACATAAGTTATTAATGTTTAACTAACTAAATAATTTATAAATGGTATATTAATGTAAGTTTATAGTTACTTTCCCATTAAAAAACAATTGAATTATAATTAATAGTTAATTAATAGTTTTATTTGCACTCATTTTAACATTTTTAACACCATATTAAGTATTTTAATGATTTTGAAATGATTAATAAACCTTTGAGAAATTGGTTGAAAATATTTAAAGATTAAATATGTATAGCACTTTGAAAATGTTTAATAATTGGTCTATAAACCATCTATAAACACTACTTAGTTGGTTATTGTAAAGTGTTACCTTTGTGTCTTGTCAGTGTAGACGACACGCTACGGAGGAGAGGATTTAACTTTTCCACTTTGGAAGGTGGTTTCAGATTTTTGCGTTTTTAAGCCCCAAAAACGCCGTCACCGTCTAAACGAAAGGCACTTCCGATAAAATATTTTGTCGTTTTTACCCGCGAGCGTCCTGGTGTAAACGGGGCATCAGTGTTTTTATCTTGTTTTTAGACACACCTTTTTTGCAGTGTGATTTCTGCATTGGATTTTATATCATTGCAGAAAATAAGCTCTGTGGCAAACACACGTTTCTGATGTTTACACGTTTTGTTCTGCTGGATAATCTCCATAAATGAACACCACTTTTATGGTGTTAGCGTTAATGCAGCTGACAGAAGTGAAATGCTAACGTTATCCTTTAGCGAACTGCACCACGGTCGCTTGGAAAATACCCCAACGGGAATATCTTTGGGAGATTTGACCCTTTAAACTTTGGTTTTTACTCATTTTGTCTTACTCAAAATGCCTGTTAGATTGCAACCGCATTTCCTTTGTCATGTTTTTCAATTCCATCATAACGCACAACTTCAATTTTATTATTAAAAACGCCGTCACTGTCTAAACCATGGGTCTCAAACTCGCGGGCCAATTGCGGCCCTCCTGACAATATTTTGTGGCCCCCACCTTGATATGAAAGTTTAATGTGAGTTTTATATGAATGGCACTTTACCATCTTGTGTGTGGAAGGTCCCTTTAATTACTTTTTTTGGTAATTTTGTGTCTTTTTTGGTCATTTTGTTTCTTTTCTTAAGTAATTTAGTTTTTTCTGTCATTTTGTGTCTTTTTTTGGGTCATTTTGTGTCTTTTTTTTGGTAATTCTGTGTACTTTTTTGTAATTTTGTGTCTTTTTTGTAATTTTGTGTCTTTTTTTAAAGTAATTTTTTGTCTTTTTTTGTAATTTTGTGTCTTTTTTAAGTAATTTATTTTTTTTTCTGTCATTTTGTGTCTTTTTTTTTGTAATTTTGTGTCTTTTTTTGGTCATTTTGATACTGCCTCCAGTGGCCCCCAGGTAATTTGAGTTTGAGACCCCTGGTCTAAACGAAAGGCACTTCAGAGAAAATATTTTGTCCTTTTTACCTGCGAGCGTCCTGGTGTAAACGGGCCTAAGTGTCTGGTGGTAAGATCAGTAGCCAGAGTGTAATCATCAGCTTGTTTCTTGGTCCTAGGGGGATCACTGATGTCCCAGCCTACCCGGCAACAGACACAGCCCTGAACATCATCATGACAGGAGCCACCAGGCAGCCGGAGCTCTTCTACCCCTGGTTCACCTACTATGTGTCTCTGAGCAAAGACTTGTTCCCTTACATCTCAAACTATATCATCCAGAACTCCTACAGCCGCATTCCATGAAATAAAGGTTCACTCTGTAAATATAAACTCCTCAAAAACAGTTTGGACACGTTGTTTCTGTCAATTATTTCTTCCCTTTAACCCATTGACGCCTAAAACGCCTGTGAAATCTCTGGGTGATTTTAAAATAAGCCCCTAAAACCTGAAGTTTTTCTGGAAATTCAACAGAAGTGTCAACGCTTCCTACTAAATAATAGATTTTTCAGCCTCTGTAGCAGATAGAAATGAAATTCAAAAAGTATTTGAGAGCTTATACAAATACTACAAAACGACGTATCCGCTTTCCAGGCTTCAATGGGTTAATAATGCTAATTGGTGTTATTATTATCATCGCACCAATATATTATTATTGGTGCGCTATTATCAGAGCCAGCCCAAGCCTCCATGGGGCCCTGAGCAAAATTCAATTTCGGGGCCCTCTATTTCTGCCGATAATATTGATTGTTGATCATTCACACACCTACTACATTATATATATATTATATATTTACATTATGCTATTGTCAGCCTGATGTCTTCACACATTTAAGGGGGTGTCCCAGTTAATTACATAAATAATATTAAACTTAAATTAAGCTTTAACCCTTAATAGGACACTCATTGAAATACATGCAAATTCCAAATTTCAACCCTAGAAAATGTTGGAGGATATTACATACTGCCAGAATGTGTAAAAAAAAACATACGAGAATAATATTTTGAGAAGAAAGTTTACGAGATTAAAGTGGCAAATCCACGAGAAAAAAGTGGTGAATCTGGGAGAAAAAAGTAGCTTTTTTCCCACTTTTTTCACGTAAATCTGCAACTTTTTTCGCGCAGATTTGCCACTTTAGATCTCTTAAATCTGCAATTTTTTTCTTGTAGATTTGCCACTTTAATCCAGTAAATTTGCAAATTTTTTCTCGAAATATTACCTGAAGTTACCAAATATAGTTCTTTGCCTGATAAAGGGTTAAACTTGACCAAAATGTTTAATCAACGTATCTGTGGTTCGCAGAAATATACAATGTCAACAATTTTTCATTGTGGTCCAAAAGGACAACCTTAAAATTAAATTCCATTCCATTCCATTCGAAAACATTTTTTTAATTTTGTAATTAAAACATTCAGTCATACACACCTATAGGAACCAAGGACATATTCATTACTATGATGGTTGAAAATGAGACATGAATCTGAATGGAATAGTACTTTTAATGTCCACATGAGGGCAGTAGTGCCAAAGTAGTAAAGTCAGATTCCAGTGAAGTAAAAATCCTGAGCAGCAGACTCTCATATATTTGTTTTTCAATGTCGTGAATTAGTTTTAAATAAATAAATAAATAGAATATCTTAAATAGTGATATATTTGGCTGACAGAATAACTGGGAACTCTGAGTGTTCACGGATTGAATCATCTGATGTTTCTTTTTTTTTTAAAACCCCATCACCATATCAATCCTAACCCTCCCTCCTTTTCCTGTCTTCTCTGTTCTCCACCCTTGGGTTCCTCTCCATCTCCATTCTTCTCTATTTCACTCAGTTCCGTCTTTCCAAAAGCTGGCCACAGTAGGCGTTGCAGACTTCCTACAGAGCAGGACTTTCTCAGTGGGTTCCTTTGTGTCTTTGTTCATCATCCCCCAAAAGCACCGCAGGCTTCCTGTGAAGCTGTTGGCTCAATCCATCCTGGTGGTCTCTTCTTCATTGTAATACACCCTAGAGGTTGTACCCTGCTGATAAAGCGGTTTTCTACTGTATACCCAGAGTGAGTTGTCATTGTCAAAAACAAATGCTGAGTGCGATTTGAAAAAGTTGGGAAACAAAATGAAGGGCACTTTCACCAAGATGCATAACGAAAAGCCAACTTGTATTTTTTGGCCTAAAACAGTGATTTAAGTTGGTAAAACTTGGAAATATAAATTATTGACATTTAGGGCAATAATGTAAGTTAGCACAACAAAGGAAGCCAGTTGTCTGCTCAAAAACAAGTTGCTGAGTTGTTGTTACTTATATCTTTAAGTTGGGGTTCACAACAAGGGACAATAGTTCTGATAACTCTTATTTCTTTGTTTTGAAATGCAGGAAAGCAGTGAAATTCGGTCATTAGCGAAAGCTAGCGGCTAACTGATGCTAGCGGCTAACTGATGCTAGCGGCGCTGTAATAACTCTTATTTCTTTGTTGTGAAAAGAGGTGAAATTTGGTCGTTAGTGAAAGCTAGCGGCTAACTGATGCTAGCGGCCAACTGACGCTAGCGGCTAACTGATGCTAGCAGCTAACTGATGCTAGCGTCGCCGCTTGTTACAGCAACAAGAGTAGCCATTAGCGTATCAATGCTAACTCAAAATTGTGGTGGCAACATTAGCTGACATTTCATAGCGGCGTTACAATCGTGCCAATTCAGCACATTGCAGAAGTTAGCAGAAGTAAGGATTAAAAGTTATTACAATGTAAAATTATAAGTTAGTACAATTTACAGTTGAGTTGACAAAAATCTGAATTCAGAGTTGAGCAAACTCAAAAAATAAAACTTAAAATATTTAGTTTAATTGTCCAACTTAAAATTATACCGAAGTTTGTTGCCTTGAAATTTTGAGTTCACCCAACTTTTCTTTTGTTGCAGTGTAGAGTAAATGGCGTTGAATCTTTCATATAAAAGTTTTTTTTGCACTTCACTTTGTGGTCTTTCGACTTATATGACTGATGGGAGGGAGTCATTGCTTTACATGTTCTCTTTGTCCTTATCTTGGCTCTCTTGATGATTTGAGAGGATTGTGAAGATGGTATAATCCCTTTTGCAAATGCCGTGGAAAGAAAAATCTCTGCTCGCTCCTTCTGTCTTTCTCTGTCACACACACAAATATGGTGGGGCCTCCCGGGGAGGAGAGCAGCCATGGCCTGGGAGAACAGCCAGAAACACCTGCAACAGATTAGTGTTCCTAATGCTAGGTAATAAATCCTCTCACCCTTCTCCAGCATCTCCATCTCCACCAAGCATGGATCTTATAGGCTGAGGAGCATCCACCCACAACACAAAGTACAGTATCAAACACTGAAACCTTGCTGCATCCTTGCATGTATTCACTTTGTTATTCACAGTTATTATTCACACAAAAATTACATAACATTAAGCAAAAAAGGACTCAAATTGACCAAAAAAGACACAAAATGACTAAAAAAAAGACACAAATTGACCAAAAAAGACACAAATTGACCACAAAATTATCAAAAGAAGACACAAATTGACCACAAAATGATCAAAAAAAGGCACAAAATGACGAAAAAAAACACAAATAGACCACAAAATGATCAAAAAAAGGCACAAAATGACCAAAAAAGACACAAATTGACCACAAAATGATCAAAAAAAGACACAAAATGACCAAAAAAGACACAATTGACCACAAAATGATCAAAAAAAGGCACAATATGACCAAAAAAGACACAAATTGACCACAAAATGATCAAAAAAGACACAAAATGACCAAAAAAGACACAAATTGACCACAAAATGATCAAAAAAGGCACAAAATGACCAAAAAAGACACAAATTGACCACAAAATGATCAAAAAAGGCACAAAATGACCAAAAAAGACACAAATTGACCACAAAATGATCAAAAAAGACACAAAATTACCAAAAAAGACACAAATTGACCACAAAATGACCAAAAAAGACACAAATTGACCACAAAATGATCAAAAAAAGACACAAAATGACCAAAAAAGACACAAATTGACAACAAAATGATCAAAAAAAGACACAAAATGACGAAAAAAAACACAAAATGACCAAAAAAGACACAAAAATGACCAAAAAGACTAAAACACATTAACACATGAACACTTTAACACAGTGGAGACAGAGCTGATTTCCAAAATGATTTGGCGACCCCCAGAAATCATCTCGGGACCCCAATTGGGGTCCCGACCCCAAGGTTGAGAACAGCTGGTCTACACCACCAGCCCCTTGTGTCTTCTACAGACAAAAAATAATGTGGAAATTAAATGAATGTTTATTCATTAACATTTTATTTACAGTTGGTGTCAACCTGAAGTCATTGTCCAACTGAAATAAAAAAATGCAGTCCATAAATAAAACACTTTTTTTTTTTCACTGCCATGCATGCTGCATATAAAACCACACTACACTTACATAATATCCATCCTATTGGTTTAGCATCATGGAGTTTTTTTCCGCAGGGTTTTACACTGGGCTCTATATCAAGATCAAACATTTTCATTATGACTGCAAACAGCCAAGGCCAGGACCAAAGCTGAGGCTGCCTGCTTTACTGACTACACATAAAACTTGAAAGCTGGCAGACTGATTGGCCAATTGGACTCTTACTTACTTACAGAGGTTTGTAATGGAGGTTGAATTCTGCTTTAATGTCCGTGATACAGCATATTATTTAATCTCTATGTCGACCGATAAAGAAAGACTATCTGTATGTGCGCTACAGTAGTAAAATGAAACGACATGTAAAATAAGTCTATATAATAACCTTTTCCCAGATAGCACATGCTATGTCCTCGCTTTTATATTTGCGTTTGCTGATGCAGCAGAAACGTCATGTTTCAGACCATAAATAGTCACCTATCCATGGCAATAGTACAGTGAACCTCCACATTCATGCACCAGTCCCAATTTATGATTCTTTCCTGTCCTGCTTCTTTGAGCACAAAGGACACTGCTCCACAAATCTCCGTCCGGCTTCATCCATCACTTGCTTTGAGCATTGCAGAAAGAGCGGCCTTGATGTACACACACATGCTTCATGTCATGCATGTTCGCAGGCTTGTGTGTGCATTAAGTGCATATGTGTGTGTCACATTTATCACCCGCTGGCTCAGGACTGGGTGACCAACTGGTGAGAATGGGACTCAGGAGCCTCCTGTGTGAAGGTACCATATTATTTCTGTATTTCAGTGCAAATGTGACACAGGGAGACTTTTTCTATTCCTGGAAAGAAGATGAAACAAGCAATTGAAAGTACTAAAATGAACTTTACATGCAAAATGCACAATGCACATTTTAATTGTAAATTCCAACATGGTCTCACAGGAATCCGTGAAATAGCCACAGATTTCGCTTAACTCAAAATCCGTGGAATAGACACGGAATCACTCAAATTTCCGTGAAACTGACACGGATTTCGCTACAATACGAGTTAATGACAGTCATATCCCGTGGCTATTCCAACATACAAAGTGATTATGTACATTCACTGAGTGAAGATTTAGAAAATAAATCATATATTTCTCGCTAGAAATGTGATCAAAATCCATTTTATGCATAACTAAGTCAAAATATAAATTTTTTCACTAAAAATGAGAGAACTGTCCGCCATGTTTTTTGTTCTGACCGCCGGAACCTTGAAAGTCACGTGACTTGGAACAAACCAATAGGAAAAAAAATCAATGGGATGGCCACGGGGTATGACTGTCCGGGTATGATTTTTTGTTAAATTGTTCTTACCTAGCTCTCGGTAATTTTAGGGAAAATAAACTCGCCAACTTTTTCAACATACTGTACATCAGTTTGGTGAAAGAAGTAGAGCTCTCACTTCAGTAAAAGTACTAATACCACACTGTGAAATTACTCCACTACAAATAAAAGTCCTGCATTCAAAACTTACTGAAGTAAAAGTACAAAAATATCAGCATCAAAATGTACTTAAAGTATCAAAAGCAAAAGTACTTGTTGGGCAGATATTCAAAATATATTATTGGATTATTATTATTATTTATGCATTTATGAATACAGCATTTCAATATAGGACTAATTTTATTTATTCAATATACTGTTAATGTGCTTTAATTTATAAAAACAAACCAACCTGTGTGATAACTTTAAATGAATCATGTTTAGCTTCTAGCTGAATATAGTGGAGTAAAAAGCACAATATTTGCCTCTTAAATGTAGTGGAGTAGAAGTATAAAGTTTCATAAATACTCAAGTAAAGTACAAGTACCTCAAAATTGTACTTAAGTACAGTACTTGAGTAAATGTACTTAGTTACATTCCACCACTGACTGCAGCATATACACTGTAAAACCCAACTTATTGTTTCAATTTAAATATTTGAGTGTCAATGCTGCAAAATAATTTTATGTCAAGACAACAAAGGCAAAGGAGTAACTTCAAATGAATCCTGCTTTGACTCAATAGTTTAGGTTAAAATGATATTTTGCACAAATCTTGTTGTATTGAAAAGGAACATTTTGTTATAATAACAAACAAGCAACAATGGGTTTTACAGTGTAGCAGTGAGGAATAAAGCTAAGTGTTACTGTAGTAACTTGAAAACAAAACATAATGAAACAATCATGAACATGTCTTGTTTCATGCAACTAGGCTAGTATAAAGGAATCCCATTCATATTAGCATTTATTGTCTATGACCTTAAAATCAAATTTCCTTAATTTATTGGCTCTTTGAGTAGAAATCAGCCATTGATCTGAGCCGATTCATTTTCAAAAGAATGTTAATCTTCCTGAATACCGAGCTTGTTCATGACCTCTGAAAAGTTTTCACAAAACATTGAGCTATGATAATAAAAGGAGAGAGAGACGGAGGAGGAGGAGGAGGAGGAGGAGGAGGAGGAGGAGGAGGGAGCGAGATGAGAACCTATGAAAGGCAGCGTCAGTGTGAATAAAAACTGTGGCTGAGGTGGCCCTGTGACCTCTGACCTCCTTCCCCCAGGTCCATTCAGAGCAGCACAATGGTTGACACCTGTGTCCTTTCAGTACTGGCACTATTATTATTTACATCAGCCAGTGGGAGAGAGAGAGAGACAGAAAGAGAGAGAGAGAGAGAGAGACAGAAAGAGAGAGAGAGAGACAGAAAGAGGCCAGAGGTGCTGAGAGCAGAGAGCACCAGCATCATGCCAACAAAGACAGGTGTCTCTCTCTCTCTCTCTCTCTCTCTCTCTCTCTCTCTCTCTCTCTCTCTCTCTCTCTCTCTCTCTCTCTTGCCAAAACAAGCATCAGAAAAAAAGATAACAAGATAAAGAAAGCAATAATTACAATAAATTATTATAATTCTATTATTCATTTTAAAAGAAAGGAAAAACTAATAACAATAAAAGAAAGCAATATTTACAATCATTGAATTACAATCAATATATAATTTATACAATCTAACTGTCCCAGCAAAAAAAAAAGAAAAGATAAAACTAGAAAATTTCCTCTGGGGAAATTCTGAAAGGGCCATGGGGGCTACTGCCGGTGTGTGTACACTATGATGAGATTCTTCAGAGATTTCAAACTATGCCCTT
Source organism: Centropristis striata (assembly GCF_030273125.1). Lineage (NCBI taxonomy): Eukaryota > Metazoa > Chordata > Actinopteri > Perciformes > Serranidae > Centropristis > Centropristis striata. Next base: position 39,039,305 of record NC_081525.1, on the reverse strand, counting down.
TAACCTCAAAATGTGTGTGTGTGTGTGTGTGTGTGTGTGTGTGTGTGTGTGTGTGTGTGTGTGTGTGTAATTAAAATCACATAAAGTTACGTGTGTGTGTGTGAGATCAAAGCAATCAACAGAATTAACTGCCACCTGTTAATGAAAGAGTGTCAGCAGCCAGAGGTGGACTGGAATTTCTGGCCTCGAACAGAAAGCATTTTTGGCAAAACCATAATACCTATCATTGATCCGACTTCACTTTGAGCGTCCCGAGTTCTTCCTGAACGTCTACATATGGTTTTTTTTTAAGAAAAATGAAGAAATAGCTTTGTTAGAGCGATCTAAAAAAACTGTTACATCTCCCTTCTTTTACAAATCTTCCTGCGTTTTTAATATGGGAGCCAATGAGGCTGTTGGTGGTGTTGGTGGTGCATCTGTGCGTCCTACGCCCAAACTATAACTCTGACAGCTTTACCAGAGGATTGTAAAGGAGAAGACAAATTTTCCTACGTTTCTATGTATAAATAATTTCTGTAGAGTGGAATTTGCAGCCTGGAGCGCAGTTTTAAAATGTATTTTTTGACAATTTTACCTCTCCCTCTACACTCTGGCGATGATGTCACACACTGTGACACGAACATTCCGTGCAATACACACCCATTATAATCTCAGAATTTCTCCAAAAATGATCATGGTCATTGAACAGGGATTGATAAAAAAACTATATGACCTATCGAAACGTGGATTAATACACCTATACACAAGACTTGTGTCTACTGTTTATAGTTTAAATGGAGTCTTTAGGTGAAATTATGCCGGAGAAGTAGACGTTTAAAAATCTCCAATTATTGTTGTTTTACGCTCATTTTTTGTCGCCCGTCCCATTCATTTCAATGCAAAATTTTGGGCAGTTTTCGTATTCTGTAGAGAAAAGTAATAGCACACCGATCCCGATCAAACCGCACGTTTTGTTATTGTTGTTGTTAGCTGTGTGTCAGGCAGAAACATAGACTGCTGCTAATCTAATCCACAGCTCTGTGACTCTTCCCCGACTTTTTCCTCATCTGACCATTTTAAAAACCTTTTTTGACGAATTCAAATTTTTGGAAATATGTTTCTCTAATTAGTTTATATTTTTTACATTTGGTGAGGAAGTGTAGCTCTGTCTCAGGCTGACTGAGGCTCTCTCTCTCTCTCTCTCTCTCTCTCTCTCTCTCTCTCTCTCTCTCTCTGTCTGCCAATCTCTTCCTCTTTAATTATTTCAGATAACTCCAAACACATCGGCGGAAGGAGAGGATCCACAAAGAGGACAGACGGGTGTTTTTACATCCTGTAGCTAATGGTCTGACATGCTGCTGCTCCTCTGTATCACCATTAACACAGAGGGCATCAGAATGGGTTAGGGGGGAAAAGTTTAACATTTTAATGCACACGTCTACTGTTAACTGGAGGGGGGATGAAACTAAATGCATTTACTACAGTACTGTACTTGAGTGCAAATTTGAGTTACTTGTACTTTACTTTCCATTTCATGCCACTTTATGTTTTTACTCCAATAAATCTTAGAGTTAGTAATTTACTCCACTATATACTTTTTATCTGACAGCTTCAGATGACAGTTTTTCATCCCCTTTCCATCCAATGCAAACTATCTAACTTTTTTCTATGGGACCCACAAAAACAAATCTAAACACATAAATGTAGCAATCGCTGTATTAAACACATCATTAACCCATAAGAACCCAGACCCAGTAACCCTTAAAAAGGAAAATTATAGGGGATACACCACAGAACAAGTGGACCACATAGAACACATTTATGATGTTTTTTAAAAAAAATACTACCCCTAAATAACAAAGATCTGTGATGTGACATATACGTTACATTGGGCGTTGATGGTATTTATGTTTATGACATTTCTTATTTTTAATTGAATAAACTAGACATATTTTCTGTTTACAGAAACACAAATTTGCCTTTTTCTTTGCATCTCCACCACATATGTAAAAATTGTGACATTAATAGTGCTGTTGAACAACAAATTCCATTTCAGATTTGTTTTTAAGTAACAAAATGATAATAAATCAATAATAAATAAATAAATAAATAAATATAAATAACACTGCCTCATTGGAGGGCTTCTCAACAAGCTACTGTAGCTGTAGAACACTGAAAAACAGACTTATGTACTTGAGAAAACATACATGAACATTACTAGAACATTTAAAATGTTTGTGACACCCGTGTCACCGTGGGTTCTTATGGGTTAATTACTTGGTTATGGTTATTTTAAAATAAATGGACGTAACCAACAAAAGTGATTTAGTTACATAGGTGATGTAGACAGGACTTGGCTGTGCATGTGCTGGATGTGTAGAAGTCAAGTTGGGAAACTACAAACAACCGTCACTTGTGGTTCTTCAGGTCATGAACACTGACCTCCTGGGTTAAACTCTTTGGTTTGTTGGACATTTTTTGATCATTATAACGTGGGTGTCAATGAGGACGGACTCTCATTTGTAGCCAGCCTCTAGTGGTCAGTGGAGGAATTGCAGTTTTTGGCATTGATGTCACTCTAACACAGCTGTTCTCAACCTTGGGGTCGGGACCCCAATTGGGGTCGCGAGATGATTTCTGGGGGTCGCCAAATCATTTTGGAAGTCAGCTCTGTCTCCACTGTGTTAAAGTGTTCATGCGTTAATGTGTTTTAGTCTTTTTGGTCATTTAATGTCTTTTTTTTAGTCATTTTGTGTCTTTTTGGGGTAATTTTGTTTCTTTTTTGGGGTCATTTTGTGTCTTTTTTGTCATTTTGTTTCTATTTTAGGTCATTTTGTGTCTTTTTTTATCATTTTGTGGTCAATTTGTTTCCTTTTTGGTCATTTTGTTTCCTTTTTTTGGTCATTTTGTTTCTTTTTTGGGTGATCTGAACTGTGCGTGTGAGATTGTGTTCAGCGAGCTGGGGGTCACGGACAACATGCATGTTAAATTGGGGGTCGCGACTCAAAAAGGTGAGCACTTTACTTTCCATACTTCTGTAAAACATTTATAAAATAATATTAACATACTTTTTTTTAAATTAAGTTTGATTGCAGGATTTTGATCTGAGGATCTGAATACTTCTTCCGCCACTACTTTTATCAGAAATGCACTTTTAAGTCCTAGGAAAATGGTTGCTGCTGATTTCCCTTTGCGATCCATTTGTCATGTGTACAATTGCAAATGCAAAGTAGCACAAGGTTGCACAACCACAAACAATCCAAGATACATTAAAAATAAGGAAATACGAAGAGATTGGAGTGTATGTACAAGTTTAATGATGTTCACTGGACAATCCTTTCGTTCTATTCTTGCCATTTATCCCTCTGTTGCTGATCAGGCTGGTGGGGCGGGTCACAGAGAGCATGGGTGGCAGGCTGGGGGTTACATGAATTCTTCTTTTTTTTTTTCATTGGGGGAGAGAAAGCCCAATTAACAAAGGATAAGAAGTGAACCGTAAACACCCTCAACAAGGCCCAACAAACCTACAAGAACAAGAGCTCCCTCTCTCTCTCTCTCTCTCTCTCTCTCTCTCTCACCCCCCTCTGCTGACCACTCCTCCCTCCCCCCTCTTGCTCACTCTCTCTCTTCCACTTCCCTCACAAAAGGAAGGCTCAGAGCTTACAAAGTGCCAATTAACACTGAATGTTTGCCCCTCGCACCTCCCTCTCTGAACTGCTGACAGCTCTGGTGTTTGGGTTAATACCAAAGGCCTGCAAAGAATTATAATTCTCCTCCTTGCCCCATCCCCCCTTCTCTCCCTCTCCTATCCTTTTATTTTGTTTCCAATGGGGTGGTTTTACAGTTCAATGCACAGTCAAAGGGTGATATAAAATGACTTTCCAAAGAATTTCATTTGGGGAGAAGAGGGGCTGTGTTGCACCAGGGATGGAGGGATGGAGGGGGGGACCCCGGTGAGGAGAAAAGAGAAAGAGAGACAACCATAAATTAGTCGTTAAGACAGTGAAAAGATTTGTACACAAATGTTTGTATCTGATCTTACTTTTGTTTCCTTTTTTTACCAGCCAAAAATCAAAATCCTGCAATCAAACTTAATACAAAAAAAGTATGTTAATATTATTTTTAAAATGTTTTACAGAAGTATGGAAAGTAAAGTGCTCACTCTGCAGAAAAATGCTCCCAGTGTTTTACTATTATACATGATGTTTTTGGATTAACAGGTATGTTAGAGCAGTAGTTCTCAACCTTTTTGAGTCGCGACCCCCAATTTAACATGCATGTTGTCCGTGACCCCCGCTCACTGAACACAATCTCACACGCACAGTTCAGATCACCCAAAAAAGAAACAAAATGACCAAAAAAAGGAAACAAAATTACCAAAAAAAGACACAAAATGACTAAAAAAGACACAAAATGACCAGAAAAGACACAAAATGACAAAAAAAAGACACAAAATGACCAAAAAAGACACAAAATTACCAAAAAATACATAAAATGACAAAAAAAAGACACAAAATGACAAAAAAGACACAAAATTACCCAAAAAAGACACACATTGACCACAAAATGATCAAAAAAGACACAAAATTACCCAAAAAAGCAACAAAATTACCAAAAAAAGACACAAAATGACTAAAAATGCACATGCACACGATAATTCTACTCCTCAAAGAATTGTCACTCGCACTTATTGATGCACTAATAGCTCTTATTGCACTATACCTTGATTGTTTGCTTTTACTCTTCCTGTAAGTCGCTTTGGATAAAAGCGTCTGCTAAATGACTAAATGACTAAATGACATTTGCTCACATTCTTGTCACTAAAGAAGACATTTTTATGTTCAAGCTTTGTTATTGTGCTATTTCTCCCTCTATCATCAGCACATTATATGGAAAAAATAATGTAAACATGACCCCAGTTTAAACACAAGTGAACACACATATAGTATATCCACACACACACCCTTTCTCACCCATTGGTCCCACTTGAGATGAAGATAGCAGCGTGGGTCATTTATCACAGGCGAGGCTGATGGCTGTGCTATGCTTGTATTTCTCCCTGGTGAACTCCAATAAATCAGCCTACTGAATAAAAGAGCGGCCAATGAGAAGAGGTGAGAGGGTTAAACTCTGGGAGAAACAGAGACCACTTGGCTCTTTAAGGGAGCTTCTGCCTGCACTCAATTCCCTCGCCAAACTGGGTCTGCCTCGACAATTTATGACCTCTTGGGACCAGGTCTCTGCTCTCCTTTTTTACTGTAGGATGATATGCCCAGCTGAAATGGGCTATTCTTAGGGAGGGAGGCTAGCTTGAATGGGATATAAAAGGCCTCATGGATCCTGCTTGATCACAGCATACACTGCAAAAAAAGAAAAGTTGGGTGAACTCAAAATTTCAAGGCAACAAACTTCGATTTTGAGTTAGCATTGATACGCTAATGGCTACTCTTGTAGCTGTAACAAGCAGCGCCGCTAGCGCCAGTTAGCCGCTAACCATTTACAAAGTGCTATACATATTTAATTGGTAAATGTTTTCACCTAATTTCTTAAAGGTATATGAATCATTTCAAAATCATTAACATACTTAATATGGTGTTAAAAATGTTATAATGAGTGCAACTAAAGCTATTAATAAACTATTAGTTTTAATTGAATTGTTTGTTAATGGTAAAGTAACTATAAAATTACCTTAATAAACCATCTATTTGTCATTTATAAAGTTAGTTTGTAGTTAGTTATACATTAATAAATTATGTATTTAGCCTACCATTATAAATGGTCTATATACAGTTTATAAATGATGATTAAACATTAATAAACTATCTGTTTACCATTTATAAATGATGGTTATTGTATAGTGTTACCTTATTTTTTTCCCTTTTGCTTTTATCATTTTTCACATAATTATCACTAGTATCTGTATTGGCAACTTCTTTTATCAGATATTACATCATCATTGGTGTAATAATGTTAAATATTGTACTTATTATTTTCCAGAAGAGCTTTGAAGCGAACGCCATCCCGTTAGGATGTCATCCGTTGGCCCTATAAAGAGGCTGAGTGGTCCTGGTGGTGTGGAACCGAGCCAGACTACATTAAGGGGAGCTGAGCAGAGAGCTGACATGACCTGACACGGTTCATGGTTCCACCAGCGAGGGCTGGCTGGGCCTCAACACCTCCGCCCTGGGACCCCGGGGTCAAAATACTCTGCACCCTCTCTGGGATGAAGGCGGCTGGCCAGACATGTGACTCTGGCCTCTGCTTTAAATCCTCAATTCTGGGATTTACTTAAGATAAGGGGAGCGCAAAATGGGAACTTATAGCTCGGGGCGGTGGATGAAGAATTCACGTGGGAGTAGAAAAACAGTATGCATGCTGCAAGGAATCAGATTTCCACATTTCCAGACATATGATCGAGCTACAGTATATCATTTTTATCTGAAGATTTATTTGGAAACAGGTGCTCCTATACTCTGGCTGACCCACCAGCCAGCAAAAGGAGCACTCCGTCTCCTCTCTGTAACATCTGATTCACATGAACTATAATTCCTGCTCGCCAAATGACACATCCAAAGGTCAGTGATGTGGCTGTGTCAAATGAGGGTCGTGAGAAAAGCAGAAAGGAGCACGTGCCTAGAATTAGACGAATGTCAGAATTCGTTCTACTCCTTTTTTAAAGAACGAACACATGTGAGACGAGTCACTTTGGCCTATAAGTGTAATAACAGGTCTCTCTGTGAAACAGGATTTCCTCTTTTCCTTCATTTCAACATTCTTCCCCTTTTCCCCCTCAATCTCGCATCCTTTATTCGTCCCGAACCCAAAGGAATTTCCTCCGATGGGGCTGTGATGTGAGTGCTGTGTGCATGTCTGGAGTCTGTGTGACCCCATCAGAACAGAGTGGACCGGCCACGGGAGCTGGAAGTCCTGCGGGACCCAAAATCTGGCTCAAAATCCAGGACCGTTCTGCACCACATTGGATATCGGGCTGTAACTCACCCTCTGTCTGTGGTTTGGGATGGTGTGGAGGTAGGGGTGAACTGCAGGTCAGCCATGGAAAAGCTTGCTTTATTGTCTGTCTCAGAGAATGAAGGATAGAGGGAGAGAGAGAGAGAGAGAGAGAGAGAGAGAGAGAGAGAGAGAGAGAGAGAGAGAGATTTTTATTTTTTCTTCTTCTTTGCTGGGACAGTTAGATTGTATGAATGATATATTGATTGTAATTCAATGATTGTAAATATTGCTTTCTTTTATTTAAATTTATTTTTTAATAATAGTTTTTTTTTAATTAATAGTTTTTCTTTTCTTTTCAAATGAATAATAGAATTATAATAATTTATTGTAAATATTGCTTTCAATATTCCTTACTGTTTTTTTTATATATAATTAAAGTATTTATTTTATTTTTTATTTTTCAACATATAATACAAACACTTACAAACAGCCGAGACAGACACCAAAAACAGACAGAAGAAAAATATATATATATACAGTACAGGCCAAAAGTTTGGACACACCTTCTCATTCAATGTTTTTCCTTTATTTTCATGACTATTTACATTGTAAATTCATCAAAACTATTAATGAACACATGTGGAATTATGTACATAACTGAAAACATGTCTTATATTCTAGTAAGCAAAGGGTGGTTACTTTGAGGAATCTAAAATACAAGACATGTTTTCAGTTATTTCACACTTTTTTTGTTAAGTACATAATTCCATATGTGTTCATTCATAGTTTTGATGCCTTCAGTGAGAATCTACAATGTAAATAGTCATGAAAATAAAGAAAAACGCATTGAATGAGAAGGTCTGTCCAAACTTTTGGCCTGTACTGTATATTCCTTACTGTATCTTTTTTTTCTGATGCTTGCTTTGGCAATATATACAGTGTTATGTCATGCCAAAAAAGCCAATTGAATTGAATTGAATTGAACTGAGAGAGAGAGAGATGGTAGGAGGTGAGGGAGGTTGGTGTTTGGGTAAAAAGGGGAGAAGAACATGAAGGAAGAAGAAAAGGTTTTGACTTGGAGGTAGACAATTATAAAGTCTGAATATAGAGAGGTGGACACCTCATTTTATTCCACCCGTCAGTCATCCAATGGTAATTTTCAGCTTTTCCATACAGCAGATTCAAACCAGTTTCCCCTCAGCAGACTGGCTGTGAGCACACGGCTATCTTAATACCTCTGACACAGTACTTGTATCAAATAGGAGATCAAAAGCAACTCTCGCAGTATGTATGTGCTCTACACTATAAGTAAAGGGCTTATAAAAGTTATATTGAGTGCAGTTGACAGTTTAAAATGCTGCACAGAATGGCACTGATGGGGGCACTCACACACAATGGAGAGAATAGGAACCTATCATACACATAAGCAGATTTGTCGAGTTCTCTGGGTTATCAAATGAGATGATTTCTACCAGATTTTGGGTGTCAAAGTTCTTCGCCAAAAGTGATCGATGAGTGCTCCGTAATTGTCCATTGTGAGGAGATGTCAGAGGGAGACTGCATGTCACCTCGCAGTGAGAGTAAAAGAGCCGGCAAATGGAAGTGATTACATCTAATATTCTCCATCTGGGAGCGATTGCCTCAGAAGACGAGTTTCAAAGAGGAGTACGGCGGGGGGAGAAAAGAAAGAGGCAACAGTAATTTGCACAGGATTTACAAATCTCCTGAATCGAATTTGGGAATCTTATGCGCACATCTTGTTTTATTCCCTCAAGACAATCACTCATGAAACGCACGCACACATGCATAAACAGCACCACACAAATAACTCGCACTGTTCTATTCTGCAGAAATATTTATGCCTCTGACATACACTACTGGTCAAAAGTTTTAGAACACCCCAATTTTTCCAGTTTTTTATTGAAATTCAAGCAGTTCAAGTCAAATGAACAGCTTGAAAGGGTACAAAGGTAAGTGGTGAACTGCCAGAGGTAAATAAAAAAAGGTAAGCTTAACCAAAACTGGAAAATAATGTACATTTCAGAATTATACAAGTAGGCCTTTTTCAGGGAACAAGAAATGGGTTAACAACTTAACTCTATGGAGTCTTGGACTATTTTGTCCATTTTTGAATTCTTTTCATGTCTTTGTAAGTCATTTTGTTTCTTTTTTGGTCATTTTGTGTCTTTTTTTAGTCATTTTGTGTCTTTTGGTGTCTTTTTTTTGTCGTTTTGTGTCTTTTTTTAGTCATTTTGTGTCTTTTGGTGTCTTTTTTTAGTCGTTTTGTGTCTTTTTTTAGTCATTTTGTGTCTTTTGGTGTCTTTTTTTAGTCGTTTTGTGTCTTTTTTTAGTCATTTTGTGTCTTTTATTAGTCATTTTGTGTCTTTTGGTGTCTTTTTTTAGTCATTTTGTGTCTTTTTTTAGTCATTTTGTGTCTTTTTTGGTCATTTTGTGTCTTTTTTTAGTCATTTTGTGTCTTTTGGTGTCTTTTTTTAGTCGTTTTGTGTCTTTTTTTAGTCCTTTAGTCCAACATAAAATGTGATTTTGAATCTTTTTTTTACTTTCAAAACACTATCATGCTCAATCAAGAATTTTAAATGTGGCAAATGTGCATTAATTTCAGAGTACACTGAGACATTAAACTGCATCATTTTCAATTAAATTCTGGAAAAGTTGGTGTGTTCTAAAACTTTTGACCGGTAGTGTAGCTTGTTGCACAAACTCGGAGCAATCCCAGAGAATAGAGCTGTAATATTCACTGCAGCATGTTGGATTTTCGAGGCTCGCACATCAATACTCAATATATCTCGCAGTCTGTCTGTGAGCAATCACAAACCACCCAAGAAATGGTTGCCAGTGTGTCAGAGTTGAGCTGGAGCCAGGTCAGAAGTGATCAAAGACTGCTGAGGAGAGAGAGAGCAAGAGAGAGAGAGAGAGAGAGAGAGAGAGAGAGAGAGAGAGAGAGAGAGAGAGAGAGAGAGAGAGGGTTATCTGGTCCCAATTACATTCAATCATGGGAAATTGGCAAAGTGCAAAGCGAGAGAGATGTTCATGATGAGAGCAGGAGGCCAGATGAGCCGAGGTGGTCCGCAGACGTTTCTGACTTCACAGAGAAGACGGGAAAATGAAGATTGGGACTCGAGTCAAGAGTTTGTTTGTGTTTTTCCTTTTTCATTTGGAGTATTTTCTCGATGGCTTTATGTTGTTGTGGGTTACAGTGACAGTGACAGTGACAAAAATAGCTCTGACACTGTGAAAAACATAATAACAACAAAATGTTTCACATGCAGTGCACCAAGCACCATTACAATCCAATCCAATCCAACCCCCTTTATTTGTAGAGCACATTTAAACAACACAAATGTCTCCAAAGTGCTGTACATAAAATCAGCAATAAAACAAACAAGTCCATATACCAATCAGCAATAAATAATAAGTGTATAAATCTAAAATGATGCCATAAATAAAACAATACAATCAAACAGATAAACATAGTAAAATAAAATAAAAGACGTAGTTAAAAGTAGTAAAAGAAATAAAAGAAATAAAAGACACAGAGGACCGCAAAACTCACGCAGTGTTAAAAAGCCAAGGAATAAAAATGGGTCTTGAGACGAGACTTAAAACTAAAACTTTAAAGACTTAAAACAACATTACAAGTACACACGGCCGCCCATCAAGTTGGAAAAAAATATTTTTTTACCTCTTTCCATGAAATGATAGTACGTAATATGTTTATCTTCTCAAAACGTTAATAATCAATCTCTTCCAAATATATCATAATGAAAATGAAACCACTGTGCAGCAGTTGCAATACAAAAATTCCAACATAAAAGTAGATTTAAGTCCCTCTCACACACGCACTGCAACACTGAACGTATTTATATATATATTACCTGCAGGAGCTGGTTGTGGAAACGCAAATGTTTGAATCAGTTGCACTGGACATCAGTTGGACATTACTCTGCTAGCTACAGTTTTTTTATCAAAGGATAACACAGGGCAAGTGATTGACACAACAGTTATGTATGATGCAGCTAACACAAAAAAAGCTCTATACTGCAATTAAAATATTCTGCTAACAATGTGTACACTGCAAAAAAAGAAAAGTTGGGTGAACTCAAAATTTCAAGGCAACAAACTTCGATAAAATTTTAAGTTGGACAATTAAACTAAATATTTTAAGTTTTGTTTTTGAGTTTGCTCAACTCTGAATTCAGATTTTTGTCAACTCAACTGTAAGTTGTACTAATTTATAATTTTACATTGTAATAACTTTTAATCCTTACTTCTGCTAACTTCTGCAATGTGCTGAATTGGCACGATTGTAACATTGCTATGAAATGTCAGCTAATGTTGCGACCACAATTTGGAGTTAGCATTGATACGCTAATGGCTACTCTTGTAGCTGTAACAAGCAGCGCCGCTAGCATCAGTTAGCCGCTAGCATCAGTTAATGACCGAATTTCACCGCTTTCCCACATTTCACAACAAAGAAATAAGAGTTATCAGAACTATTGTCCCTTGTTGTGAACCCCAACTTAAAGATATAAGTAACAACAACTCACCAACTTGTTTTTGAGCAGACAACTGGCTTCCTTTGTTGTGCTAACTTACATTATTGCCCTAAATGTCAATCATTTATATTTCCAAGTTTTACCAACTTAAATCACTGTTTTAGGCCAAAAAATACAAGTTGGCTTTTTTGCAGTGTAAAGTTGATCCCTTTGTGCTTTAACGGTGCGATAACAGGACTTTAAAACTATTAAGAATCACTGATTGCAATAAGTTATTGCTGATCATGTGTGAGCATGTTAAAAAACATTAAAAGATGAAGCGGCTCAAACAATGGCTTCTCTCTGTATACAAAGGAATTGAATAGAGCACATTTCCCCACCTAATGACTGCTGATAAAGTGAGAGGAGATAACCAAACAGGCATAACAAAAGGGATTTCTCTCTCTGAGGGTTTCACTCTGATTTGTCAAGTGCTTACTTCTCCCCTCTGATTGGTCGGGAGCACCCACCAAAGAATGCCAACAAAAAAGTGACCCTCCAGTGAGCACCTCCTCCCTCAGCTCCCACCATCCCCCAGCTCACCCATCCCCCCTCCCAGCCCTCTCCCTCGTTCTCTCCCAGTTGCCTCACGGCTTGCTGTGACCCATCTTGCACCTCCCGAAGCCCACAACAGACGCTTGGTGTGTGAAGAAGGTCAGGAGTTCAGGCTTGGCTGAGGCTCCATCCCTCCCTCTGCACAGAGGAGGCCTGCCCTGCGGGTTTATAATTATCTGCCGTTGGCATTCAGCACAGGTTCAAGCACAGTGCAAGCGCTGGCACCAGCGTGGGGGGATGCGCTTGGCTACACATTTGGTGATTAGTTGTCCCTAATTGTCAGTTCCTTGTTCCTTTTTACCTTTCTCTTCCTCTCGCTGTCTCTCTTTCACCCCCGCACCAGTTAGAACATCTTTACATAAAACTTGGCGCTTGGTTTATTGTCCCAAAAATGCACTCGGCTGTGCTTCTTTGCTGCTTCGTTATTCTGTGGATCAGTCTTGAAAAGAAGATTTTATAATTCTTCTCACAAAAACAAAAACAAAAACTCCTTTTTTTGGCACATAGTTCATTCTCACAGATTAATTTATATATATATATACCAGGGGTGGACAACCTTTACTGACTAAAGAGCCACTGTTGGCCAAAAAAAAAGAGAAAATCACGGAATGGAGCCACAATCCTTATATTGAGCCTAAAATGCAAAATTAAACAGCCTAATAAGTCTAAATTAGCCTACCAACATTATTAATAGTCATATTGAGCATTTATTGATATAATTTTGAAAACTAGTCTATCTCGGGGAACTCAAAACTTAACTTTAAAGTTAGCAAAACTTAAAGGTTAAGGTGCCGGGCCGGAGACTTTCGTAAGCTATGAAGCACATTTTAGTTGACTTAAATGTCAAAACTTTTTTAATATGCTGTAAAAAGGCTATACAAATTTATAATTGAGGAATACAAATAACTTTTGGTCTACACCATTGATAAATGAACATTTTAATGTAAAAATATGTATATAATTTTTTATGTCTCAGCCACGGGGAGCCCCTGCAGGCAGCCTAAAGGGCCACATGAGGCTCTGGAGCCACAGGTTGACCACCCCTGATATATACAGTGACTCTGATCCCAGTCTTCTGCAATACAACAAGTCCTCCAAACCATACGACCACAGGCTGTTTGTTCCTATGCTCTAATAAAATACGGCCCTCAGGCGCATTTTTCTAAAATTAGCACCCTTACCGTTGGCAGGATATTAACACATCCTGATACCCAAACTTACCCAAACAGTTATAAACAAATCAATGATTTCCGCAAATGCTCATAGCCTCATTAGTTTTAGGCACCAAAACTACTTCCCCGTGGTTAGGGTAGCACAATATAGGTGTTACAAAAAATTGATAAATTAATGTACAGTACAGGCCAAAAGTTTGGACACACCTTGTCATTCAATGCATTTTTCTTTATTTTCATGACTATTTACATTGTAGATTCTCACTGAAGGCATCAAAACTATGAATGAACACATATGGAATTATGTACTTAACAAAAAAGTGTGAAATAACTGAAAACATGTCTTGTATTTTAGATTTCTCAAAGTAACCACCCTTTGCTTACTAGAATATAAGACATGTTTTCAGTTATTTCACACTTTTTTGTTAAGTACATAATTCCACATGTGTTCATTAATAGTTTTGATGAATCTACAATGTAAATAGTCATGAAAATAAAGGAAAAACATTGAATGAGAAGGTGTGTCCAAACTTTTGGCCTGTACTGTATATAACTGCCTGAAGTGAGCTATTAACATCGGCTATGTAAGGTTCAGAAGTTAATATAATTTATATTTGAGTTAATTTACTAAAAGATGCTTTTACAATGTTATAATTGGCTGTTTGTGTATTTATGTTGCACATTTATTATTTACATGTTTACATGTTGAATGTTTGCAGCTGCGTCTTTAAGACAGTTTAGGCCTGGCTTCTGATTGGTTGGTTCAGTCTGGTGGGATGTGAGAAACCAGGAAGTGAAGTTGTATTGAAGTTTGGTGACTGAGTAAAAAGGCTGTTTAAGAAAGTCATCCACCACTCCTGCTCTCCCTAAATGGACTTTGTTGTTCTTTATACTCTACTCCTTCCTTCCTTTGTTCTTACACTCCATAAGGTCATAATTAATAAATCCACTTGAGGGCACCACCAACTACAAAATATGTGTAAATATGGATCGTAATAAGCTGCTCTACAAATGACCTTTGGAGTCATTTTTTAGGGCGGACGACAGTCTCCTGCAATCAAGTAACAAATATAAGCGCCACCATTTTTTTCCTCATTGAAAGATACGGTAACACTTTACAATAACCAACTAAGTGATGTTTATAGATGGATTATAAACCAATCATTAACCATTTACAAAGTGCTATACATATTTAATCTCTAAATGTTTTCAACCAATTTCTTAAAGGTGAATATGAATCATTTCAAAATCAATATGGTGTTAAAAATGTTATGAGTGCAACAGAAACTATTAATAAACTATACATCGTAGTTTGTTAATGATAAATTAACAATAAACGTACATTAATATATCATCTATTAGCCATTTATAAATGATTTAGTCAGTTAAACATTAATAAATTGTGTATTTACCATTCTAAATGGCCTATATACGGTTTATAAATGATGATTAAACATTAATAAACTATCTGTTTACCATTTAGATACAAGTAGATAGTTGAATAGTTGCTTCTTGACTCAGTGAGGATGAATAATGAATGTTGTTTTACGTCTCATTGCTTTTTATGGTATATTTAAATGTATAAGTGACTAATTCAAGGTTATCCTCATAGTGGGATGGCTGCTAAGAGAGTAGAGCTTTCTAAACCTCACAGCAGATGCGAGAAGCATGCCATAAAACCCTTTAAAAGAAAAGATGAGGAGAACTAAAGTTATACAGCCTCCACAGATGGTCTGAAGAGGCCACAGTCACTGGCATGGGGAAACCAGGTGGCCTTGAAGCTGTTGGAGTCTCTAAATGTGTCTTTGACCAAAATAAGTGTTCTTCATACTCACCTTGAACTTGTGTTTCTCTCTCTCTCTCTTTCTCTCTCTCTCTCTCTCTCTCTCTATCTATCTATCTATCTATCTATCTATCTATCTATCTATCTATCTATCTTTCTATCTATCTCTTGCTTTAAAGGGATGGTTCGGGTTTTAGCCACCTAAGAAAGGTTCTGGGGGGTCGCCAAATCAATTTGGAAGTCAGCTCTGTCTCCATTTTGTGTCCTATTTTGGTCATTTTGTGTCTTTGTTTTGGTCATTTTATGTCTTTTTTTGTCATTTTGTGTCTTTTTTTGGTCACTTTGTGTCTTTTTTGGTCATTTGGTGTCTTTTCTGGTCTTTTTGTGTCTTTGTTTGATAATTTTGTGGTAAATTTGTGTCTTTTTTGGTCATTTGGTGTCTTTTTATTCTGCACTGGAATTCTATTCTACTCCTTAATACATACTCCTTCTTTAGACACTTTATATTTTTATTGTATTTTTATTATTTATCTATCCATCTATCTATCTATCTATCTATCTATCTATCTATCTATCTATCTATCTATCTATCTATCTATCTATCTATCTATCTATCTATCTATCCATCCATCTATCTATCTATCTATCTATCTATCTATCTATCTATCTATCTATCTATCTATCTATCTATCTATCTATCATTTATCTATCTATCTATCTATCTATCTATCTATCTATCTATCTATCTATCTATCTATCTATCTATCTATCATTTATCTATCTATCATTTATCTATCTATCTATCTATCTATCTATCGATCTATCTATCTATCTATCTATCTATCTATCTATCTATCTATCTATCTATCTATCTATCTATCTATCTATCTATCTATCTAATGCAAGTCCGCTTCAATAAATCCAAACTATCCCTTTAATCTGTCCCTGCCACCTGAATATTCTGTATTTTCACTATTAAAATCATTACAATTTTTCTACCTTGAATGTTGTATCCGTACTTTATCTGGTGATTCACTGCAGATTTTCTGCACAGCTTTGTCGAGCAACTGAGCGGCTTTCAAAGGTGAGTGTGTGCTTTCCATCAAGCATTTATATTGGCACTGACAGGCAGTGTGATAGATGACATTGGATAAATCCATTCCTCAATGCCTTCAGAGATGTCTCCGCACCATTAGTCACTCACACTAGAGATCTCTGCAAGAGTCCATCATTGCTGCTCTGAGAAACACATCTGCAGACCTTGAGACAGACCCTGAAATGGGCTGACAACTGAACCAATACTGTTGGGGGCTGTTTGGGGGGAAAAAGAAAGAGAGGAACAGCAGTCGGGCAGATGTGGAGCCTGGATAGCTGCCAAGCAGCGCCCCGTCATCCTACAGCAGACCCTTCATCTCAATATGAGCGAGGGAGAAAGAGGGAGAGATGTGGAAAACAGCAGGGAGTAGGAGGAGGAAAGGGGGACATGGAGAGATTTTGTACAAAGGCTCCATGACTATTCCTCCATCTGAGAACATCCTCCAAAGCTCCTGGCATCATTACACTGTGACTGCACACCCACAGAGCAATCAGCAGTGCCAGCTGATGATGAAGAAGAAAAAAACAAATTGAATTTGAAATAATTTATTGGTAACGCTTTACAATAACCAACAAAGTCATGTTTATAGATGGTTTATAAACTAATTATTAACCATTTACTTCATTTTTTTTTTTTTGCAATTTACTTTTTATTGGTTTTTGAAATGAACAAACAAACAATCAACATGAAGACCTATAGACAAATACAGAAAATATCAAATAAAAAAATAAAAGTGTACAAAAGGGGATTGGAAAACACCCAAAATTAAATGAATAAATAAAATAAAATAAAATAAAATAAAAAGGGGAAAGGTACAAAGAAATGAAAGTATTCTGATCATCCAATCTGAGATTACCTGAAATCCGGTTTTATGGTAGAGACATATGTAATCCATTTTTGCCAATTTTCAATAAATACCTCTTTTTGTGTTCTTAAATTGAAAGTAATTCTTTCCATTACAAAGATACTGTACACAATATCGATCCATTCATCTGCACTAGGTCATTTACTACATATTTAATCTTTAAATGTTTTCAACCAATGTCTTAAATGTACATGAATCTTTTCTAAATCATTAACATACTTAATATGGTGTTAAAAATGTTACAATGAGTGCAAATTAAACTATTAATAAACTAATAATTACAATTGAATTGTTTCTTAATGGTAACGTAACTATAAACTTACATTAATAGGTAACACTTTACAATAACCATCATTTATAAATGGTAAACAGATAGTTTATTCATGTTTGATCATCATTTATAAACCGTATATAGGCCATTTAGAATGGTAAATAGATCATTTATTAATGTTTAACTAACTAAATAATTTATAAATGGCAAATAGATGGTATATTAATGGGTAACACTTTACAATAACCAACAAAGTCATGTTTATAGATGGTTTATAAACCAATTATTAACCATTTACTACATATTTCATCTTTAAATGTTTTCAACCAATGTCTTAAATGTATATGAATCTTGGTAACACTTTACAATAACCATCATTTATAGATGGTAAACAGATAGTTTATTAATGTTTAATCATCATTTATAAACTGTATATAGGCCATTTAGAATGGTGAATAGAAAATGTAATAATGTTGAACTATAATTTATAAATGCCAAATAGATTTATTTACCATGAACAAACATAATTATTACTTTATTAATAGCTTTACACTCATTATAACATTTTTAACACCATATTAAGTATGTAAATGATTTCAAAATAATTCTTATACCTTTTAAGAAATTGCTTGAAAACATTTAAAGATTAAATATGTATAGAATTTTGTAAATGGTTAATAATAATTGGTTTATAAACCATCTATAAACATCACTTAGATGGTTATTGTAAAGTGTTACCTGAATCTTTTCTAAATCATTAACATACTTAATATGGTGTTAAAAATGTTATAATGAGTGCAAATTAAACTATTAATAAACTAATAATTACAATTGAATTGTTTCTTAATAGTAAAGTAACTATCAACTTACATTAATATACCATCTATTTGCCATTTATAACTTATTTAGTTAGTTAAACATGAATAAATTATGTATTTACCATTCTAAATGGCCTATATACGGTTTATAAATTATGATCAAACATTAATAAACTATCTGTTTACCATTTATAAATGATGGTTATTGTAAAGTGTTACCAATTTATTGTGCAAACACCTCACTGAATGCAGCACCTTGACTGGCCTATTATTCTTTGACATTTTAGTGGAAAGTAGAACTAGTCCTTTGAGTCTTCCATAAAAATCTATATTTAACACACGCACAGATGGTTGGAATAAAACCCACATTTACCCCTCTTCCCCTCTGTTTTTGGTGCGAGGAAGTAGTCAAGATTTTTGCCAATTTCCAAGAGCGATGTGAGATGAGACATGGACTTCTGACAGGTGTTTGTTTGAATATCAAACAGAGCTGTGGAGGCCTGCAGATGGCAGGCAGATTGCATTCCAGACAGGCTTCAGTCTGGGGCCGGAGCACAGGGAGCAGCCCATCTCTGCTCCTTGATGGTTCTCCAGGGGAATGGATGCACAAACCTCTCATCATCATCATCATCATCATCATCATCATGGCCTTCACCACTGGAACAGACGCAGTGGTGGAAAGTAACTAAGTACATTTACTCAAGTACTGTACTGCCCTACAAAGTCTAACTGCAGTAACTACGCAAAGGGTAAAACTGAGAAAAACAGTTTTAAAGTTTTTTAATGTGTTTTAACCCTATAAAGCCAAGTGTATCATATTTGCAACATGGTCTCACAGAAATCCGTGAAATAGCCACGGATTTCGCTTAACTCAAAATCCGTGGAATAGCCACGGAATCGCTCAAATTTCCGTAAAACTGACACGGATTTCGCTACAATGCAAGTTAATGACAGTCATATTTTTCTGGCGAGATCTTCACCACAAAGTGATTATGTACATTCACTGAGTGAAGATTTAGAAAATAAAACATATATTTCTCGCTAGAAATGTGATCAAAATCCATTTTTATGCAGAAACTAAGTCAAAATATTGATTTTTCACTAAAAATGAGAGAACTGTCCGCCATGTTTTTTGTTCTGACTGCTGGGACCTTGAAAGTCACGTGACTTGGAACAAACCAATAGCCACGGGATATGACTGTCAGCGAAATCCGTGTCAGTTTCACGGAAATTTGAGCGATTCCGTGGCTATTTCACGGATTTCTGTGAGACCAGGTTGCATATTTGATACATATGTTTTTGAGACCTCTACATCATCAGTGTGATATTTTCTTTTCCTTAAAAACCTGATGAATACATGAATTGATGATTAAAAAAACTGAGCGACAAATTTCACAAAAATACCAGATGTAACAAAAATGATTTGCTGGTTCCACTGGTGGATCTGTGATTGCTGCGTGAAAACTTCATATCAGCAGATGTATGATGTTGTTTTATATGGAAAAAAATATTTTGTATGTTTGAGGAAAATGCTAAAAGGAGTTTTATTTGGTTAAAAATATTAGGTTTTATGTGATTATGTTAGTTCAAGAAAAGCAAATTGTGAGCAACAAATTGCACAAAAAGACCTGATGTATCAAATATGATCCAAATTAAATTCATATCTGAAAATTGATATTGAATTTTAAAAAATGTTAGCCGGTTCAACAAACACTCCAGTTTTGAAAATTTAGAATTTTCTGGCAATTATTTCACGGTTCAGGCTTTATAGGGTTAACTGGCCAGCCAAATGGGTTATAGGTAGGTAAGTGATATTACACTTATTTCCGTTTCATGTATTGGTGATGTAATTATTATGCTCAAAAATCGTGATGATTTATTTGACCTTTGACCCCAAAAACGACTGCACTCTGGTGTACACGGTGCTCACTTTGCTACAATGTTGTTGTCTTCTTTCAGCTTTTATATTTGATTTTCAGTAAATAAACATTTTCAAATTTATTTCGTTATAAGAGTATTTAAAAGTGTTTAACAACTCTATTCAAAGATTTGCATATTTTAAGCTTAATATTATAAAGAAATGATATATTTTAGTCTTAATATAATTGTATCTCACTTTTTAACGAAATCACTATCTAGATAATAATTTCCCTTTCAAATAAACTTATTATTTCTATTATTTTTATGTTTAAATTAGTATATATATCCAAAGCAGACTGTGGTAAGTGCAATTACTGCTTGGTTTTGAGTTGGATTTTGTGTTTTTTATATAATTATTTCTCTGAAATAAAGCAAAATTCAAACCTAAAACTTTGTCACAAGATAAAACAGACATCAAGGAGTTAATTTTGAGTTATAACTCAATTTCGACCAAAAATGTAGTTACTGCAGTTAGGCTTTGTAGGGCAGTGTACTTAAGTGCAATTTTGAGGTACTTTTACATTACTTGAGTATTTCTATTT
Source organism: Centropristis striata (assembly GCF_030273125.1). Classification (NCBI taxonomy): domain Eukaryota; kingdom Metazoa; phylum Chordata; class Actinopteri; order Perciformes; family Serranidae; genus Centropristis; species Centropristis striata. Next base: position 39,018,797 of record NC_081525.1, on the reverse strand, counting down.
TATGTGACTTTATACTTCTACTCCACTACATTTTTAGGCAAATATTGTACTTTTTACTCCGCTACATTTAGCTGACAGCTTTAGTTACTTTTCAGGTCGAAATTTAACATAAAAACTTAAAAAATTTAAAGTCATGAGACATTTTTTTTAAGTTAAACCTCACAACAGTATATTAAGTGGTTAAAATCAGCCCCATTAAAAAAAAAAAAAATTAAAGCACTACTTGCATAAATGCATCAATACAAATAATCTAATAATATATTAGATAATACATTACAATGAGTGGGGGAGTGCTGCATAACGAGTACTTTTACTTTTGATACTTTAAGTACATTTTGATGCTGATACTTTTGTATTTTTACTTCAGTAAGTTTTGAATGCAGGACTTTTACTTGTAGTGGAGTAATTTCACAGTGTGGTATTAGTACTTTTACTAAAGTAAAGGATCTGAATACTTGTTCCACCACTGGAGCAGACGTCTGCAGACAGTTTGTCCACTCTGGAACAGCACAGCACTTTTATTTTCCATGAGCTGTGTGCAGAGATGGGCTCATTGTTGGGTCACAAACAAAGAGCATTTAGCGTTTGATGTTTGCTTTTGTGTATTTCATCGTATTTATGTGACTGAATTTTTAACCAAAACAATTTTTCAGAATGTGAATGTATTTACAGTTTCTCTCAGTTGCTTTGGTGCATTTCTCACATCACTATTTACATTTACACAACAGTTGTTTCTCTAAACAATTAGTACAAACTGCAAAACCTAGTTGATAACCTGCAAAAGCGTGTCACTTGCTCAATATGGATCATAGCTCATTCCTCAAAAGCAAGTATTACTGTAATGTCAATGAAAGTGCTGACACCATGTTTATGAACAAGATAGTCAAATGGCTTGGTCATGTTTTCATTATGACAGTTTACTCTGGAAATGTTTTCCAATGCAAAAAAGACAGAACTGTATACTATTTACACAGCCATTTGAAAAGTACAATAAAGTTACACATTACTGTATTTAGTGAGGTAACTGAGTACAAGACACTGAATATACACTACTGGTCAAAAGTTTTAGAACACACCAACTTTTCCAGAATTGAATTGAAAATGATGCAGTTTAATGTCTCAGTGTACTCTGAAATTAATGCACATTTGCAACATTTAAAATTCTTTATTGAGCATGATAGTGTTTTGAAAGTAAAAAAAAAGATTCAAAATCACATTTTATGTTGGACTAAAGGACTAAAAAAAGACACAAAATGACTAAAAAAAGACACAAAATGGCTAAAAAAGACACAAAATGACCAAAAAAAGGACACAAAATGACTTACAAAGACATGAAAAGAATTAAAAAATGGACAAAATAGCCCAAGACTCCATAGAGTTAAGTTGTTAACCCATTTCTTGTTCCCTGAAAAAGGCCTACTTGTATAATTCTGAAATGTACATTATTTTCCAGTTTTGGTTAAGCTTACCTTTTTTTATTTACCTCTGGCAGTTCACCACTTACCTTTGGACCCTTTCAAGCTGTTCATTTGACTTGAACTGCTTGAATTTCAATAAAAACTGGAAAAATTGGGGTGTTCTAAAACTTTTGACCTGTAGTGTATATGGTTCACATTTTTATTGCATATGCTCTTTGTAAATCTAATTTCTTCACAGCATTGTGCAAAAGGAAAAAAATCACCCTTATTTACAACAAACATAAACTCCCTTTGCGTATCACTGTGCACAGTACAGTCACAGTGTTGTAGAAATTCTACACACTTCCTGATTGGTTCATTTATGCTTGTGAAGTGTTTATGGATTTATGGGATTCAGCTCTGAGTGATTGCAACCAATGATAAGCCACAAAGCCCTTCACACAGCCTTCTCATCAGTGAAAGCTGAGGTTCACCTGAGAGAAATTGTTCAATTTAGGAGACATTTTCAGAAAAAAAACAAAAAAAAATGTATACAATTTGTTTGACAGATTTGACAACTAGTTCAACATTTTTGCATGAAATGACTCAATCAATGAAATGAGGACTATTAGTTTGATATGGAATAACTATTCAGCATTCACAAGTATAGTTAATTTTTAATGACATGACATAAGCAAATAATAATGTTATAAAACAGCAGAGAGTTGTATGAAAGCACTTGATGCATGTCCAAAAGCATTTGTAATTTGTTGTAAGGAATGAGAAACTGCTACTATGATGAGCACAAATGACTAAATGTTGTGGAGGTTGAACTGTAAATGTTAATAATAATAATAATAATAATAATAATAATAATAATAATAAGAAGAAGAAGAAGAAGAAGAAGAAGAAGAAGAAGAAGAAGAAAATGCACCAGAGCGGCTGAGAAAAACTGTAACTTTGTAACATAATATTTTAGTTTTAATGTTCCTGGACGAAATATTGTTCTTTTTTATAGAACATTATAATTATTCAGAGAAAATGTTCGACTTCACTGTGTTTTATTAGACAGAGCAACATGTCCTGGTTGTGATATGTGGCTGGAGACAATGTTAGTGTTTGACTGCTTACAGGTTAGCTTTTAGAGGTATACAACTTAAATTATTACCCAAACTATCAGCTGTAAACATTCAATACTGTTTACAGGCTGACTTCCTGGTTCAACCACCATACTTGGGTTGTGTACGCTACAATTTTCTGTGCAATGAGAATTTATTACTGACATTTGGGATCTATGTATATATATATATATATATAGAGAGAGAGAGAGAGAGAGAGAGAGAGAGGCAGACAGACAGACAGGCAGAAGTGTTTTAGTCTTTTTGGTCATTTTGTGTCCTTTTTTGGTCATTTTGTGTCTTTTTTGGTCATTTTATGTCTTTTTTTGTCAATTTGTGTCTTTTTTTTGGTCACTTTGTGTCTTTTTTGGTCATTTGGTGTCTTTTCTGGTCTTTTTGTGTCTTTTTTTGATAATTTTGTTGTAAATTTGTGTCTTTTTTTGGTCATGTTGTTTCCCTTTTTTGGGTCATTTTATGTCTTTTTTGTCATTTTGTGTCTTTTTTGGTAATTTTATGTCTTTTTTGGTAATTTTGTGTCTTTTTTTGGTCATTTTGTGTCTTTTCTGGTCATTTTTTGTCTTTTTTGGTCATTTTGTTTCCCTTTTTTGGTCATTTTGTGTCTTTTTTTAGACATTTTGTGTCTTTTTTTGGTCATTTTGTTTCTTTTTTGGGTAATTTTGTGCTTCATTATTTGTCCAAAATTTGTTGTATCAACTGAGTGTGTATGATCTGAACTGTGCGTGTGAGATTGTGTACATTTTTCTCATCAACATGGTGATGTAAACTACGTGACCCCTAGAGATATATGCACAAAAACACAAAAAGAGAAGTCACAGAGTTTCTCTGTAGTTTTGTAACTCAAAGCTCTTGTTTAAGTCTTGAATCTGCCACCTAGTTAGCTGGCTAACTGACTGATTTGCTGGAGAAATAAAATGAGAGTGGGAGGAAGGTATGAATAGCTGGCATGGTGCATCTTGGTGAGTCAACAGACATTTGGCAGCACCAGAAAAGGCCCATGTGATGTGTGCTAATGCTAATGTTAGCGTCTGTGCTTTGCTTCTGGCCTCTACATTTCTTTCATGATTACTTCCTAATCTGTTTTTTTCAGTGGTGGAAGAAGTATTCAGATTCCTTACTTAAGTAAAAGTACTAATACCATACTGTGAAATTACTCCACTACAAGTAAAAGTCCTGCATTCCAAACTTACTGAAGTAAAAGTACAAAAGTATCAGCATTAAAATGTACTTAAAGTATCAAAAGTAAAAGTACTCGTTTTGCAGAATGACCCCACTCAGATTGTTAAATATATTCTCAATATATGATAATTATTATTGATGCATTTATATAAGCAGCATTTTATTTTCTCTATTTTCAAGGTAGGGCTCATTTTAACTATTTAATATGCTTTTATGAGGTCTAATTTAGAAAATGTCACTTTAAACTTTAAACCGATCATGTTTTTCATGTTAAATCCCGATCTGAAAAGTAACTAAAGCTGCTGGCTATATGTAGTGGAGTAAAAAGTATAACATTTGCCTCTAAATGTAGTGGAGTAGAAGTATAAAGTTACATAAAATGGAAATACTCAAGTAAAGTACAAGTACCTCAAAATTTTACTTAAGTACAGTACTTGAGTAAATGTACTTAGTTACATTCCACCACTGGTTTTTTTACAGTTGTTTATTTCAAGCCTGTTATAACCGACATGTGGGAATGAACAACGACATGTTTCCCTTTTTTGGTCATTTTATGTCTTTTTTTGGTCATTTTGTATCTTTTTTTTGTCATTTTGTGTCTTTTTTTGGTCATTTTGTGTCTTTTTTTGTCATGTTGTGTCTTTTTTTGTCATTTTGTGTCTTTTTTTGGTCATTTGGTGTCTTTTCTGGCCTTTTTGTGTCTTTTTTTGATAATTTTGTGGTAAATTTGTGTCTTTTTTTGGTCATTTTGTTTCCCTTTTTTGGTCATTTTATGTCTTTTTTTGGTCATGGAGTAAAAAGTATAACATTTGCCTCTAAATGTAGTGGAGTAGAAGTATAAAGTTACATAAAATGGAAATACTCAAGTAAAGTACAAGTACCTCAAAATTTTACTTAAGTACAGTACTTGAGTAAATGTACTTAGTTACTTTCCACCACTGTTTTTTTTACAGTTGTTTATTTCAAGCCTGTTATAACCGACATGTGGGAATGAACAACGACATGTTTCCCTTTTTTGGTCATTTTATGTCTTTTTTTGGTCATTTTGTATCTTTTTTTTTGTCATTTTGTGTCTTTTTTTGGTCATTTTGTGTCTTTTTTTGGTCATGTTGTGTCTTTTTTTGTCATTTTGTGTCTTTTTTTGGTCATTTGGTGTCTTTTCTGGCCTTTTTGTGTCTTTTTTTGATAATTTTGTGGTAAATTTGTGTCTTTTTTTGGTCATTTTGTTTCCCTTTTTTGGTCATTTTATGTCTTTTTTTGGTCATGGAGTAAAAAGTATAACATTTGCCTCTAAATGTAGTGGAGTAGAAGTATAAAGTTACATAAAATGGAAATACTCAAGTAAAGTACAAGTACCTCAAAACTTTACTTAAGTACAGTACTTGAGTAAATGTACTTAGTTACATTCCACCACTGTTTTTTTTACAGTTGTTTATTTCAAGCCTGTTATAACCGACATGTGGGAATGAACAACGACATGTTTCCCTTTTTTGGTCATTTTATGTCTTTTTTTGGTCATTTTGTGTCTTTTTTTTTGTCATGTTGTGTCTTTTTTTGTCATTTTGTGTCTTTTTTTGGTCATTTGGTGTCTTTTCTGGCCTTTTTGTGTCTTTTTTTGATAATTTTGTGGTAAATTTGTGTCTTTTTTTGGTCAATTTGTGTCTTTTTTTGGTCATTTTGTGTCTTTTTTTTGGTCATTTTGTGTCTTTTTTTTGTCATGTTGTGTCTTTTTTTGTCATTTTGTGTCTTTTTTTGGTCATTTGGTGTCTTTTCTGGCCTTTTTGTGTCTTTTTTTGATAATTTTGTGGTAAATTTTATGTCTTTTTTTGGTCATGGAGTAAAAAGTATAACATTTGCCTCTAAATGTAGTGGAGTAGAAGTATAAAGTTACATAAAATGGAAATACTCAAGTAAAGTACAAGTACCTCAAATTTTACTTAAGTACAGTACTTGAGTAAATGTACTTAGTTACATTCCACCACTGGTTTTTTTACAGTTGTTTATTTCAAGCCTGTTATAACCGACATGTGGGAATGAACAACGACATGTTTCCCTTTTTTGGTCATTTTATGTCTTTTTTTGGTCATTTTGTATCTTTTTTTTGTCATTTTGTGTCTTTTTTTTGTTATGTTGTGTCTCTCTCTCTCTCTCTCTCTATCTATCTATCTATCTAAAGGGATGGTTCGGGTCTTAGCCACCTAAGAAAGGTTCTGGGGGTCGCCAAATCAATTTGGAAGTCAGCTCTGTCTCCACTGTGTTAATGTGTTAAAGTGTTAATGTGTTTTAGTCTTTTTGGTCATTTTGTGTCTTTTTTTTTGGTCATTTTATGTCTTTTTTTTGGTCACTTTGTGTCTTTTTTGGTCATTTGGTGTTTTTCTGGTCTTTTTGTGTCTTTTTTTGATAATTTTGTGGTAAATTTGTGTCTTTTTTGGTCATTTTGTGTCTTTGTTTGGTCATTTTGTGTCTTTTTTTGGTCATTTTGTGTCTTTTTTTGGTCATTTTATGTCTTTTTTGGTCATTTGGTGTCTTTTCTGGTCTTTTTGTGTCTTTTTTTGATAATTTTGTGGTAAATTTGTGTCTTTATTGGTCATTTTGTGTCTTTTTTTGTCATTTTGTGTCTTTTTTGTCATTTTGTGTCTTTTTTTGGTCATTTGGTGTCTTTTCTGGCCTTTTTGTGTCTTTTTTTGATAATTTTGTGGTAAATTTGTGTCTTTTTTTGGTCATTTTGTTTCCCTTTTTTGGTCATTTTATGTCTTTTTTTGGTCATGGAGTAAAAAGTATAACATTTGCCTCTAAATGTAGTGGAGTAGAAGTATAAAGTTACATAAAATGGAAATACTCAAGTAAAGTACAAGTACCTCAAAATTTTACTTAAGTACAGTACTTGAGTAAATGTACTTAGTGACATTCCACCACTGGTTTTTTTACAGTTGTTTATTTCAAGCCTGTTATAACCGACATGTGGGAATGAACAACGACATGTTTCCCTTTTTTGGTCATTTTATGTCTTTTTTTGGTCATTTTGTATCTTTTTTTTGTCATTTTGTGTCTTTTTTTGGTCATTTTGTGTCTTTTTTTTGTCATGTTGTGTCTTTTTTTGTCATTTTTTGTCTTTTTTTGGTCATTTTGTGTCTTTTTTTTGTCATGTTGTGTCTTTTTTTGTCATTTTGTGTCTTTTTTTGGTCATTTGGTGTCTTTTCTGGCCTTTTTGTGTCTTTTTTTGATAATTTTGTTGTAAATTTGTGTCTTTTTTTGGTCATTTTGTTTCCCTTTTTTGGTCATTTTATGTCTTTTTTTGGTCATGGAGTAAAAAGTACAACATTTGCCTCTAAATGTAGTGGAGTAGAAGTATAAAGTTACATAAAATGGAAATACTCAAGTAAAGTACAAGTACCTCAAAATTGTACTTAAGTACAGTACTTGAGTAAATGTACTTAGTTACATTCCACCACTGGTTTTTTTACAGTTGTTTATTTCAAGCCTGTTATAACCGACATGTGGGAATGAACAACGACATGTTTCCCTTTTTTGGTCATTTTATGTCTTTTTTTGGTCATTTTGTGTCTTTTTTTGGTCATTTTGTGTCTTTTTTTGGTCATTTGGTGTCTTTTCTGGCCTTTTTGTGTCTTTTTTTGATAATTTTGTGGTAAATTTGTGTCTTTTTTTGGTCATTTTGTTTCCCTTTTTTGGTCATTTTATGTCTTTTTTTGGTCATGGAGTAAAAAGTATAACATTTGCCTCTAAATGTAGTGGAGTAGAAGTATAAAGTTACATAAAATGGAAATACTCAAGTAAAGTATAAGTACCTCAAAATTTTACTTAAGTACAGTACTTGAGTAAATGTACTTAGTTACATTCCACCACTGTTTATTTCAAGCCTGTTATAACCGACATGTGGGAATGAAAAGCACAATGCAGCACTCAGCTGCAGGGCGACTAAAGAGAATGGGAGGTTCTGAAGAAGAGGTGAAAGGCCTGAAAACAGGCTCAGATCCGTTCTGCAGACAGATCCTGAAGAACATGGCCAACATCAACAGGAGCCAGGCTGCAGCTCGCTGCTCCTGCCCACGCACACATCACCCGTTTGGGTCTCATTACATAACCTCTTTAGAGAACAACTGGTTGAATGTGGTTCTGTTGCTTCTACAGGTTTTTATTCTGCAGACATACAGATCTGCAGCTGTATCTCTGTTCCCTTTCATAAATGTTCGAGAACAGCTTAGGAACTGAACCAGCAAGAATAAATCCCCAACGGGAAAGTCAAAATTCCCCTAGGTTCTAGTTTTTAGTATTCATATATATACATATAGTCATTTTGTGTCTTTTTTTGGTCATTTGGTGTCTTTTCTGGTCTTTTTGTGTCTTTTTTTGATAATTTTGTGGTAAATTTGTGTCTTTTTTTGGTCATTTTGTTTCCCTTTTTTGGTCATTTTATGTCTTTTTTTGTCATTTAGTGTCTTTTTTTGTCATTTTGTGTCTTTTTTTTGGTCATTTTGTGTCTTTTTTTGGTCATTTTGTTTCTTTTTTGGTAATTTTGTTTCTTTTTGGGGTAATTTTGTTTCTTTTTTGGTCATTTTGTGTCTTTTTTGGTCATTTGGTGTCTTTTCTGGTCTTTTTGTGTCTTTTTTTGATAATTTTGTGGTAAATTTGTGTCTTTTTTTGGTCATTTTGTTTCCCTTTTTTGGTCATTTTATGTCTTTTTTTGGTCATTTTGTGTCTTTTTTTGGTCATTTTGTGTCTTTTTTGGTCATTTTGTGTCTTTTTTTGTCATTTTGTGTCTTTTTTTGGTAATTTTGTGTCTTTTTTGTTTTTTTGTGTCATACAGATCAGCAGCTGTATTTCTGTTCCCTTTCATAAATGTTCGTGAACAGCTTAGGAACTGAACCAGCAAGAATAAATCCCCGATGGGAAAGTCAAAATTCCCCTAGGTTCTAGTTTTTAGTATTATTTTTTTGAAGAAAGGAGAGCTTTTTTTTTTTAAAGCAATTCAAGACCATCTGCACTTTAAAGAAAAAAAGTAAAAATCCACACAACGTGTACCAGATGTGCTTTTAGGCTCCACAGCCAAGTCTCCATCAGCAGCCTGCGCTCTCTTTCCCCTGAGGGTGGCGGGCCGGGCCGGCAGCATGCATAATGCCTGAGCTGTTTCATGCAACAGGTAGCCTCAATTTCCACATTCACCCCCACAGCAGATCTCTCACTGTGAACAAACCCACAGAGAAGAGGAAGAGAATCGTTCACCCTACAGCTCCATTGTGAGGATCCCCATGCAGCTTTCTACTGTAACAATGACCTGGGGATGAATGCAAGGCCCCCCAGCACCCCCACCCCCTCCCCTGACCCTGACCAACGCTGATGTCTATGTCTTTTTTTGGTCATTTTGTGTCTTTTTTAGTCATTTTGTGTCTTTTTTTGGTCATTTTGTGTCTTTTTTTGGTCATTTTGTGTCTTTTTTTGGTCATTTTGTTTCCCTTTTTTGGTCATTTGGTGTCTTTTTTTTGGTCATTTGGTGTCTTTTTTTTGGTCATTTGGTGTCTTTTTTGGTCATTTTGTTTCCCTTTTTTGGTCATTTTGTGTCTTTTTTGTCATTTTGTGTCTTTTTTGGTCATTTTATGTCTTTTTTGGTCATTTTGTATCTTTTTTTGGTCATTTTCTGTCTTTTTTGGTCATTTGGTGTCTTTTTTGGTCATTTTGTGTCTTTTTTTGGTCATTTGGTGTCTTTTTTGGTCATTTTGTGTCTTTTTTGGTCATTTTGTGTCTTTTTTTGGTCATTTGGTGTCTTTTTTTGGTCATTTTGTTTCCATTTTTTGGTCATTTTATGTCTTTTTTGGTCATTTTATGTCTTTTTTTTGTCATTTTGTTTCCCTTTTTTTGTCATTTTGTGTCTTTTTTGGTCATTTTGTGTCTTTTTTTGGTGATTTGGTGTCTTTTTTGGTCATTTTGTTTCCCTTTTTTGGTCATTTTGTGTCTTTTTTGGTCATTTTGTGTCTTTTTTTGGTAATTTTGTGTCTTTTTTTGGTCATTTGGTATCTTTTTTGGTCATTTTGTGTCTTTTTTGGTCATTTTGTGTCTTTTTTTGGTCATTTTATGTCTTTTTTGGTCATTTGGTGTCTTTTTTGGTCATTTTTGGTCATTTGGTGTCTTTTTTGGTCATTTTGTTTCCCTTTTTTGGTCATTTTGTGTCTTTTTTGGTCATTTTGTGTCTTTTTTGGTCATTTTGTTTCCCTTTTTTGGTCATTTTGTGTCTTTTTTGGTCATTTTGTGTCTTTTTTGGTCATTTTGTGTCTTTTTTTGGTCATTTTGTTTCTCTTTTTTGGTCATTTTATGTCTTTTTTGGTCATTTTGTGTCTTTTTTTAGTCATTTTGTTTCCCTTTTTGGTCATTTTATGTCTTTTTTGGTCATTTGGTGTCTTTTTTGGTCATTTTGTTTCCCTTTTTTGGTCATTTTGTGTCTTTTTTTGGTCATTTGGTGTCTTTTTTTGGTCATTTGGTGTCTTTTTTTGGTCATTTTGTTTCCCTTTTTTGGTCATTTTATGTCTTTTTTGGTAATTTTATGTCTTTTTTGGTAATTTTATGTCTTTTTTGGTCATTTTGTGTCTTTTTTGGTCATTTGGTGTCTTTTTTGATCATTCTGTTTCCTTTTTTGGTCATTTTGTGTCTTTTTTGGTCATTTTGTGTCTTTTTTTGGTCATTTGGTGTCTTTTTTTGGTCATTTTGTTTCCCTTTTTTGGTCATTTTGTGTCTTTTTTGGTCATTTTGTTTCCCTTT
>NC_081525.1:38995817-39000817 GCF_030273125.1 Centropristis striata | reverse complement strand
AACCAGGAAAGATGACGGTGCATACTGATAGTGTTTGTTCTTATGGAACAATGTAAAACCAACCTGGCAGCTCTGTTCTGGGCAGTTTGTAATTTCCTTAGTTGACCTTTAGATGCAGAGGACCATACAGGTGCAGCAGCGTTTATGTTCTGCGTGTTGATTCCTCTCTCTTGTCAACAAGAAATGATGAATGGCATCAACACAAGCACCTGAGTTAACTCCTGTGCTCGTTTCCCATTCAAGCGTGCCATTACAGAAAGACAACTATCTTGTATCCTGCATCCTGTTTTCTGATGAATGGTCAGAAAGGAGCAATTGACTTCCGTTGCAGACACTTAAAATGGTGAAACGGCGGTTGGAGCGATTAAAGCAGCAATCACATTTGTAATTATGATAATGTCAATTGAGCTTGTCAAGGATGAATAATTTCAGGGGAGACAGTAAAATATACCTAACAAGGCTTTTCTCAGCGGTAAACACGGGGCTTTTAAAACTGTAATTAGCCCTTTAATGTCTAACACATGGCTTACAAGCCATCCATGGGCCCAACTTCCCTTCTCTCAACCACTTTCCCCTTCTCTCTGTAGGACACACTTTTCACATAGCTGGAAATCTAACCACACAAATAGGAAGCTCTCTCAGTGGGGTGGGTGGGGGTGAGGCACAGGCAGGCGTAATTCAGCAATTGGGGGACAAATTGTTTTTTTCCTGTGCTCAAAATAGACTTAAACATAATCTTACTGGGCCTACTTTTGGCTTGCATGCACTGAATTCAATGCAAAACATTTTCCTGGCTATTATGTGCTTTTATTTTGTTCTTTAGCTTCCTTAAACACAAATAGAACAGATGGATGTTTATTGCGTTACCTCTAAACCACCACCAGGACCACAGCTGAGCCGTTCCTCGTCTCCAAAACACAGAAAACACACAAAACACAGCTCCTTTCACTATAAAGCCACAATAAAGCCATTGGGACACATGCCTCTCATGACCCTGACCCCGAGCCCCTCTCCAGCCTCCTTATGCCCCGAGGCCTCAGTGACATCTATTAGACCTTTAAATTGTTACTAGTTCTCTTTGATAAAAGTTGTTCCACTAATTACAGATCCACTGGCCTTTGTTAATGCACCTGTAGTGTGATGCATTACTCACTTGTGTGTTTATTTATGGCCTCCATGATGGCCAGAATGTGCCACCAGAATCATAACCATTGCCTGTTTAGGATGTTACAGTCAAACTACACTGTAAAAAATGCATAGTTAACTTATAATAGATGAGCAATAAAGTATATTTTATTATCAATAAGCAAACAAAACATTAATAAAGGCATGGCAAAGACATAATGGGTGGGTTATGGGTGTTTGTAATGCTATTATGAAGAATTATAAGCTACTCATGAGGCTTTTCTTAATGTTCTTATTATACATCTCTTATAGCCTGCTATTAGCTGTATTATAATGCCATTATTAACACTTATATAGGCTTATAAACACACAGTAATGTTAATAAGCATTTTGTAAGGACTTACAAGGGCCTTATTACTTGTTAATTAATGGTTATTACAAGGACCTTAATATAAAGCGTTACCATTATGTTTATTAATTAGTAAGGCTTAGTGAGAAATGGTTGTTTTATTCTCATAGTTTTAGCAGTTTGATTGAAATTTGTATGGTCAGTTGCCTGTTTATAAACACTTATGACTGTTAATTATGATGGTATGGACCCGCTAGTAGACGGACTGAAAAAACACAGATAGGTTCATCATATTCTAACCACTTGGCATCACTGTAATGATGAAGATTGACAGTTTGGAAAGTTAACTATACATGTTTTAAGACATTGCAATGCTTATTACGTAGTGAAATGCTGCCCCCAATTTTGGCTAGGAATTACACATTGTACCTTTAAGTACAAGACAGTGGGAATGGTAAAGGACAAGCACCTTTCAGGTATAATACTTGGGTAAATGTTGCATTCAACCACTTTTTAAATGCCATTGTGATTTGTGAAACATTATCATCACCTTGTGTTGTGTCTAGTTAGATAGATAGATAGATAGATAGATAGATAGATAGATAGATAGATAGATAGATAGATAGATAGATAGATAGATAGATAGATAGACAGACTTTATTTATCCCAAGCTGGGAAATTACAGAAGTTATCATGTTAGTTATCATGTTAGTTATCATGTTTGTTTGTTAGTTAGTTAGTTAGTTATCATGGTCCTAAAAAGGAATCATCTCTACAGAACAATATGGCAATGATATTAGAGTTTTGGAAGGCACCAAGAGTAGAAATATGTTTGTGCAGGAAACAGAGGAAAGTAGAGCAACACGTTTCACCTTCAGCTTCCTGTACTTTCTCCCTCTTCTACCTAACGTAATGGATTGCATGTGCGGAGTTGGTGTTGTGCCGAATACTAAAAAGACTAAAACAGACACGAGAAAGAAGAAAAAAGGGGCACAAATAAGAAACAGTATGGTGTTGAAAGAAAGGAAAAAAGAGAAAAAAGAAAGAAGGAGAAGTTCAGTTTGGAGGGGAAGAAGGAGAATAAGGTGATTACAATTCCAGTCACAGCGAGCACAGCAGCTTGTGTGCAGTGATCCTAGATTTCTTGAGCAGCCGAGCACAGCTGTTCCCAAGGGGCTCATGGGAAGGCATAGGTCAACCACCCCTTTCCTGACTCACCACATGTTAAAGGAATTCAGCGGTGCATTGTGGGATATGACACCGCTAACCCCCACAACTAAGTTTCCAAATTACTAACACATACATTCTCAAACCTGTCTGCCGTTTCAGCGTTGGAAAAATGACAAATGTTGATGTAAAATGGGAATGTGTAACGTCATAACACTGGTGTTTTCAGACACGTGTCGATTAAAAACCCACGCACTGAGTAATGGAGGAAATTATTACACTTTTTTAATTCTAGTGGCCATTATTAACACTCATATAGGCTTATAAACACACAGTAATGTTAATAAGCATCTTGTAAGGACTTACAAGGGCCTTATTACTTGTTAATTAATGGTTATTACAAGGACCTTAATATAAAGCGTTACCATTATGTTTATTTAGTGAGAAATGGTTGTTTTATTCTCATAGTTTTAGCAATTTGATTGAAATTTGCATGTACTTGCCCTGAATTTGGTCAGTTGCCTGTTTATAAACACTTATGACTGTTAATTATGATGGTATGGACCCGCTAGTAGACGGACTGAAAAAACACAGATAGGTTCATCATATTCTAACCACTTGGCATCACTGTAATGATGAAGATTGAAAGTTTGGAAAGTTAACTATACATGTTTTAGGAACCTGGTCTCACAGGAATCCGTGAAATAGCCACGGATTCGCTTAACTCAAAATCCGTGGAATAGCCACGGAATCACTCAAATTTCCGTGAAACTGACACGGATTACTCCAAATTACTAACACATACATTCTAAAACCTGTCTGCCGTTTCAGCGTTGGAAAAATGACAAATGTTGATGTAAAATGGGAATGTGTAACGTCATAACACTGGTGTTTAAGACACGTGTCGATTAAAAACCCACGCACTGAGTAATGGAGGAAATTATTACACTTTTTTAATTCTAGTGGATATAATTATCTGTGTTAAAAAAGACATCATCACCTGTTTCTCTTCTTATCTCTGTGCAAAGACGACCTCACTGATAGGTGACTCATAAGTCAAATTTGGGGTATTTAACAATTATTTATCACAATGCTCTGGCTTTACTGTTAAAAACAGTTCTTATCTGTTTACCAAATGGAGACAGTACAACAAGCTATTGTAGCAGAAAACAAAGATAAGGCAGACAAACAAGATTGTTTTTAGAGGCAAATGTTTGTAATTCAGTTTAACATTCCTGCATGCAGCTGCAGGATTTCATTCATTTGTCACATTCTTCTATCTCTTCTTCTTCTCTTCTCTTCTCTTCTCCTCTCTTCTCTTCTCTTCTCTTCTCTTCTCTTCTCCTCTCTTCTCTTCTCTTCTCTTCTCTTCTCTTCTCTTCTCTTCTCTTCTCCTCTCTTCTCTTCTCTTCTCTTCTCTTCTCCTCTCTTCTCTTCTCTTCTCTTCTCTTTTACTTCTAGTTGTACCTTTTCTTATCTTGTTTTTTTGTTATTCATCATCTTCTTCTAATCTATTTTTCTTCTTTTATTTTGTTATTCTTCCCATCCTCTCTTCTCATTTTCTTTCTATGGTTTACTCTTCTTCTTCTATTCTGTTCTTCCTGTTCTTCTCTTCCTGTTCTTGTTCTTCCCCAGTCTTTCACATCTGCTTCTCTTCTCTTCTGTCGTTCCTCTCTCTCTCTCTCTTTCTTTTATTCTTGTCTCTAATCTAATCTTGTTCTTTCGTTCTTCATCATCATCTTCTTCTTCTTTTCCAAATCTATTGTCCTTCCCTTCCTCTCTTCTCATCTTCTTTTCTCTGGTTTACAGTTTTTCTCAATTGCTAAAACACATTTTTTGAATCCTCCTCCTGTCCTTTTCCCAGAATTCTAAACACAAAACCTCTGATTCTTTTAGCAAAACCATCCCATCGCCTCAAAATAGTTCTACCTGTTCTCAAAACCAAACAATGTTGTCAGATCTTGGACTAATTAGTCAAAATAGAAATACTGCTGATCAGTCATTACACACTACAACAAAAAAATTGAAAACACAGTGTTCAAGGCATGTAGCTCATGGAGAAATGTTTATTGGTCACAAGTATAGCACATGCATTTTGCATCTCAAAATCGTTGTGTTGGATGACACATATTTTTCTTTGTGTTCGTGTTTTGTCACCTGTTGTTACCTTTATGTATCACAAGTGCATCACGGAGAATTGTGTTTAGAGTTTTGCAAAAGGAACGACTGAGATCTGCAAATAGTGTTTTACTAGATGAAGATAGTTTATGGTTTTGTCAAAAGGATGTTTGATTCGGGGAGTTTAGACAACTGAGCAACTGATTCATTTAACAGGAATTAATGTTTTAGCACTTGAGAA